>NC_063349.1:41692165-41727508 GCF_021869965.1 Rhincodon typus
GTCACCCAGTCACCCAGTCACCCAGTCACCCAGTCACCCAGTCACCCAGTCACCCAGTATTTATTAGTGCACAGTACACTGGCTATAGCCAGCTAGCTCAGAGTCAGCCCTCAACTGAGGAGATTCTAATCTCCTGGTTATATTGGTCAGCCAGGACTTTCCTGATTGGCCCAGGTTAACAACACCATCTTGAACCTTGTAGTTTACAAGGTCAACCTGGTTCCAATCACTATATCAGTTCTGATTGGTCAGGGTTTTGCCATGGGGATGCAGCAAAGATTGGCTGTCTCCATCACCCTTTACTCATTGGAAAGGGTGCAATGTGTAGAAATATCCTTTTTTCTCACACAACCCTCTGTTTGTTTCATTAATTATGCGTCCAGGCTCCATGGGATCCTTCTCACTCAGCCTTGTGTTTGCGGTGGTTTAAATGTTCACTGCTGTCAGCACATTCCAGTGTTCACACTGTGGGCACCGTATCTAAACCTCAGCTCCACCACACTCCAAACACTGCAGAGAAGGTATTGGTCTTCACTTTCTGCTGCTTGACTATTAATACCAAGAGGCGTGGAAAAACAAGCAGTGAGCTTCATTTGCCAGGCCTCCTCTCTAACCTTTAATTGGTTTCTCAGCATTACCTGGGAGTACTGCAAACTGCATATAAAGAAGGTAAGATTGCTTAATCATATTATGCAAGCATATGGAAAGAATGTCCTCACTATTCTCATCTAACCATTAAAACCTTAAAGGGAAGTTCAGACTTTTTTTTGCATGACATCAAGAATCCAACTTTTTCATTCTCGCCATATTCTCCCAAGTTTCTTACCATTGTCCGCACCACCTCAATGGCTGGGAGAATTCCACTCAAAGTCTTTTGGCTTGATGGCAGCATCCTGTTAGTGGACCATATTATTTGGGTGTTTATTGCAAAATAGCCACATGAGACAGCTGGTTTCACCTACTGCTCAACTCTTGGAGACTCCTTTCCCTTTCAGAATAACTGAGGTAGACTGGGTACATCTCAGGACTAAAGGTGGCGACCATAGGCCCTTCCATGAGTTTGCATCATATATAAAAAGCAATGAATTGAAGAGGGTAGCCATTACTGCTCAGGATAGTTTTGATAGGTCCTAACTCAATGTCAAGTTTACACAATGAGCAGATGGCTAGTGCCTATTTACTAAGTTGTTAATAGGACTGATCTTGTAGTGGTGGAATCCCAATGCACATATTGACTAGTGAATGTAGACTTGTGATAGATAGAAATTCCCTAATTAGTTAATCAATTTAATCAGTTAAATAAGACAGCTAACAGATGCTGCTGCATCTCCATGCCAACCATTGTCCAATCAATCAGCACCTACTTCTTGTGCTGTATAAAATGTTTCTTCCTTTCTAAAGTTGATTTTCTTGCATTTCAGTCTGATGAGTGTAAGATTGGAAGCAAAACTATGAAGTAGAGATTGGGTGTAGGTGTTATCTACTTGTTGTTGTGAGCATGGGGCTGATCAGGAAACATCCATGAGGAATTTTACAGCAGAAACTTGCAAAATAGCAGGTGGCCTTTCAAAATCATGAGAACACATTGTTGTTGCAGCATTGAAATATAGAAACTCACCAGCAGCAATTTTCAGGTGTGCAAGTAATCCATCCATGCATTTCGGCAGAGAATGTACAGCACAGAAACAGGCCATTTAGTCAAGCCGGTCCATCTTTATGTGCAACGCAAATCTTTCCCTGCTTCTCCATCTCATCTACCAGCAAAATCTTCTCTCCATTCCTCTCTCATGTGTTTTTCAATGCATCAAAGCTGTTTATCACAACCACCAGAGGTAACAGGTTCCCTCACTTGGGGTGGCATGGTGGCTCACAGTGCCAGGGACCCAGGTTCAATTTCACCTTTGGGCAACTATCTGTGTGGAGTTTGCACATTCTCCCTGCGTCTGTATGGGTTTCCTCCGGGTGCTCCGGTTTCCTTCAACAGTCTAAAGATGTGCAGGCGAGGTGGATTGGCCATGCTAAATTGCCCATAGTGTTCAGGGATGTGCAGATTAGGTGGGTTGTAGGGGGACAAGTCTGGATGGGATGCTCTGAGAGTTGGTGTAGACTTGTTGGGCCAAAGGGCCTGTTTCCATACTGTAGGGATTCTATGATCTACTCCTTGTGATAGGGAGTTCTGCATTCTCATTACTCTCCAAAAAAGGAAGTTTCTCCTGTTTGATCCCTTGAAAATATTAATTATCATCATACATATTGTCCTTCGTTTTGTCTCCTCACAAGTACAATATCTTCTCTACATCTACCCTGTAAAGCCATTTCACAATCTTCGATCTTGTCATTCCTTTTGTCGAGGGCTCATGTTTGTCCAATGGGAAGTTTATTAAATATCCAAATCTGTGTCATATGATTGTGTTTGTGATTTTTAGCTATAAACGAGCAGGGCATAATCAAAATATTTTTAATGATCATGTATGTGGGGCCAGAAGAAGCAGAACTACATCTATACAAATTATCTCTTGCCCATTCAATCTAATTGTGCTCTGGCCTCCCAGTGGTAGCACTTTTTTTCTTCTCAAAAACATAGATGGTAATTAAACTTATTTCCTAATTAGAACATTCAAAAGGTAACATTGCTCCATGTGTGTGTTGCAGACAGTTGTATTTCTCATTAGCGTAACAAATCTAATGATGATGCAGGAAAGTGAATCAGAATTAATCCTGTCCCTGAGGAAGTGTAACCTCCTGCCCATCAACACATAACATATGAGAATATAAAATATGTCACACAGAGAGTACTTAGATAGAAGTAGAAATGTTGGCAATAATGTATGGTGGGTGGTTGGGTTATCTCTTGTTTAGGTTTGACTGCAATTTCTTTTCCAGTCTCAACAGATTGTCTTACCTCCTGTTTGTCACTTAATGCTGTTCAAATTAAGCAAAGCTGGGTGAGGGAACTGGGAAACAACAATACCATCAAAGTTCCACATCTGCATTCATATTTCCAGAGACTGTGTTTATTTTATTCCTTTGCTTGAGCAAATACTTTCAGAAAAAGTGCTCCAAATGCTCAGCAAGAAGTCACACGTTAGTGCATGGCTTAATGACCTGACAACCCAGCGTGCAAATTATCCACTGCATTGACTGTCACATCATTTCATTTAACATATCGTGCAAGTTTAAATGAGCAAGTTGATATCATGCAGCTCTCTGTGGGTTCGCCACTATTTTTCAAATTGTCCTGAAATCTTAAAGTATTGTTGATATTTTTGAAGACAGTATCTTATGGAAAATTATATTTCCCTTTGAGCATGGGACAAGTTGTTGCCTAAGCCTAACTTACCCTTGAATTGAGAGTCTTGTTCAACCAGCTCAGAGGGTGGTTAAAAGACAACCACATTACTCTAATTCTCGAGTCATATGTAGGCCAGACTGGGTAAAGGATGGTGTTTTATGACAATTGATGATAGTTTCATAGTCACCACTACTGGGAATAATTTCAGATATTTTAATTCAGTTAAGTTCCACCTGTTGCCATGCTGGGATTTGCTATGACCTGCTGGATTACACTTGGCTTCTGGACCAGTGGGCCTGCAACGTACTGTATCATCTCTCCTGCTGTTCTACAAGTAGGTCATATCATGTTATACAAACTAATAGTGCAGACATGTCTGAAAGACAGTACCTGTGACAATGCAGCACACCATCTGGATGGAACATTGTGGCAGCTGAGTGCAGAGGTGAAAGAATTTCCTTGTTGAGTCTTTAACTTGTTGAAGTCTTTAACGACTTTGAGAAAAAAAATCAGGTCTTCTATCTGTAACAAGTATATACTCCAATTTGTCTTTCAAAGTGGAACACCTTACACTTCCATTTACTTAGGTTAATTTAGAAAAAGTTTTGTCCACTTCTAAATTCTGTCTCGACTTCCAATTGATTCATCCAATTAATCTGCTTCCCCTTGATCCACTTTTGGGTTCTTTACCAATTCTACTATCTTTCCGAGACCAAGTGATTCAATTCAGGAGGCATCCAGTGCTGCTTCTGGTACACTTCACTCATTACTTCCCTTCAGTCCAATATTATTCCCAAAACTAATAGCTGCTGCTTATTCTTATTCAGAAAGTTTGTTATCCATTTTTGCCTTTTTAAAAATCTATTTCTGTCTTTGAGCAAGGCTGTCTACTGGTTTCAGTTATTTCAGATGCCTCTCATGTAATGCCTCCAGTATTTACACATTGACATGCTTTATATCTACATAACAGAACTTGGTCAATAGCCCGTCTGTATTTTCTTAATGTTTGAAATATGATATTGTGGATCAATGCTATTAATTACTGGATAAATTACAAACTATTTTGCTTTCTTCTCAGGAGTGGAAAATGCTTCTACCAAACCCAACTTATTAAATGTGTCAGTCAGTGTTTGCATTCTTAGCAATTGCCTTGATCTGTTTCCTTGTTCTTACATTTTTAAAACAGGCCAGTTAAAAACCAAATATTTTATTCAGAGTTGTGTTCATTCAAGTAAAGTAGGTTTTACATATGGGTTAGTCATGTTGCTACTGGTAACACAGGAAAGAGGTGTGGCTCTTCTTTATTTGGGAGATTTAAGTTTGAAAATGAGTAGAAACTTTTGTGAGTGGAACTGAATTTGGATTAAAGAAATAACTTTTATTTAATTATTTTTTAAAAAATAACAAATTGCTCATAAAGTTGAAAATCCTTTCCAACCATAGATTTGCCTTAATTGGTGCATGTGTAGTTCAGCTCTGAAAGTTACAGGTAC
Source organism: Rhincodon typus (assembly GCF_021869965.1). Lineage (NCBI taxonomy): Eukaryota > Metazoa > Chordata > Chondrichthyes > Orectolobiformes > Rhincodontidae > Rhincodon > Rhincodon typus. The sequence continues at coordinate 41,696,951 of NC_063349.1, forward strand.
AAAAAGTGCACAGGTACAGAACCCCCTGAGGAATTTAGTCTAACAGATCTGAGATCTCGCTACAAATAACAGGCAATCCCTGTGCTGTTTGAAAGAGTGAAATGTCATGCTGTCATATTAGCTAGAGACGCGTGTGCGAGATGACGTTGGATCCATAACAGTACATGAGTAAAGGGATGCAGTGAGGAAATCAAATGTTGGTACTGTGAGGAAAATAAAAGCTTCACTGGTTATGCAGGAGATATTGAAACTCTGTGTCCTCTGGCATATAGTAAAGGTAGGTGGTGAAAGAGTATTGAGAAGCTGCTGTCAAAATCTTTGTTCTGGTCTCAGCTATTTAAATTTTGTACCGGTAATATTGCTCACAATACCACATCTGGTGAATGAATAGCATAGGGATTTTATGACTTACATTCATAAGTGGAATGAACCAATAAATCTTACATTCATCATCAGTACAAGAATAATATTAGATTCATTATGGTAAGGCTTTAATAATAGATTGCTACATTATTACAAAATTGTATGTGTATTACATTTATCATTCTACCTGAATGAATGCATATCATAAGGTTAGGTTTGGTACTTTGTAAAAATACAATGTTTAGTGGTCATTGCAGTAGGAAAGTTTAAATAGATATATTTATATATGAAAATTGAAATGGTTTTGTTTCTTCATTGTTTTGTTCATAAAGATGATATAAGTGAAATGTTAGTCAAATATAGGTCCTGTTTCATTCATTAGAAAGATCTTGCAGTGATTATGTATAATGTAGTTCTGCTTCATCAAAACATGCTACTTCTAGTATCTAGCACGTAACATCAAATACCTGTTAAAGATTGCTAGTTCAATAGTTGCTATTCTTTTATGACTTAATCCACAACAGATTCAGAAATGTCCCAAGGAGATGGTAGTTTCATCAGCTGTCTCTTGTGGATGTGTGTTTGTATAGTGTGCTGTTGGATATTGATTAGCACAGGCATCAAGGTCACAGTTTTGGAGAGGGGAGCTCTTGTAACAAGGTCAAGAGCATATATTATTTAATATTAAACAGGAGCACAGTTCTCCTTAGGAAAAATGTATGCATGTATATGGGCTGACATTTGTATATGGTTAAGGAGAGCGAACCATTAGCTTCAGCTTTGTTCACTTGTTGTCCTGAATGACAATATTTTGCTCATCTTGAACATCTCTCGAGACCAAGCATACTTGAAAGGTTTCTATAATTTCCTGGATGTTTGTGCCAATAGGGAAGACCTATAGGTGATTTAAATGGCCTGGGACACCAGAGATCGGAACAGGAAGACTCTGCGGCATTTCAACTTGAAAATGGAAAGTTTGATGGCCCAATGGGCTGATGTGTTTGGGAGAACTCTGGAAGGAAAATGTGTTGCTTACTGGTTACCAGAGTGTGAGAAGGATTGTAAATAAGCAAATAACCAAACACAAATGAATGCAGTCGAAGCATTAATTAGACTTAGTTAGCATATCAAAGTGGAACTTTGAATATAAATATAAAAACAAAATCCTCCACCCCCAGCTGTCTTACTGTCTGCACCTATGGTGCTTCTTACAGAATGGGAGGGAAAATCTAATCTGTAGATTTTTGAAGAGCTAATATTATGCCAGGTTTTATTTTCTGTTCATCCTGTTTTCTTCTCCCCCAATCACTCCCACTGCCACTGAGGAAAATTGATTCAGCCAAGGGCCACAGATAATCAAACTTGTCAAGGGATAGAGTCATTTGCTGTGCAGATTTAGATTCTGATCTTCTGGATGAGAATTCAGCAGTTAAGAGTCCTAGGGTCATATAGCACGGAAAGAGACCCTTTGATCCAACTTGTCCACGCTGACCAAATTTCCCAAATACACAAGTTCCACTTGCCTGCATTTGGTCCATATCCCTGTAAACTTTTCAAATCCATGTATTTGTCCAAATGCCTTTTAAATGTTGTAACTGTATCTGTACCTACCGCTTCCTTCACCAGTTCATTCCACGTACGAAACACCCTGTGTGTGAAAAAGTTTCCCCTCCCAGTCCCTTTTAAATCTTTCTCCTCTCACCTATAAAATATGCCCCCTAGTTTTGAACTACCCCACCCTAGGGAAAAGAGCTTTGCTATTCACGTTACCTATGCCCCTTATGATTTTATAAACCTCTATAAGGTTATCCTTCAACCACCTATGTTCCAGTAAAAAAAGTGCCAGCCTATCCAGCCTCTCCTCATAACTCAAACCCTCCTGTCCTGGCAACATCCTGGTAAATCTTTTCTGAATGTTCTCCAATGTAATAATCTCCTTCATATAGCAGGGTGACCAGAACTGTACACAGTACTCCAAAGTGGCCTCAGCAACATTCTGCACAACCTCAACATGATATCCCAACTCCTGTACTCAATGGCTCAAACAATGAAGGCAAGCATGCTAAATGTTTTCTTAACCGCTCTGTCTATCTATGGTGTAACTTTTAAAGAACTGTGTACCTGAACACGTAGGTCTCTCTGTTTGACAACATTACCCAGGGAGCTACCATTAAATATATAAATCCTGCCCTTGTTTGTTTTACCAAAATGCAATATCACACATTTATCCAAAGTAAACTCCATCAGCCACTCTTTTGAGAAATAAGGTGCTTAATTTTTAGTTCAATTGTATAAGGTGTACAGGGAAGCATAACTTTGGCTATTTGCCACTCACCAATCTATCACTTGCTAACAATGCTTAACGTGCTAAAATGTAGTCTCAGTTAAGTAATAATGGGGTAATGCATTGTCATAGCATTATTCTATTTAATGCATTGAATAACTTTTTAAGTATATGTCAGAGCTCGGGTAATAATGTGTTTTATTAACTGTAGTTGAATGAGGTCATAATTCAGAAGTGACAATCCATCAGCAGTTCTGTAAATCAACAAAGTTTAATGAACATGCAAGTGATAATTCAAGTTAATTGGATCTGAGTTCTGTATATTTTAATATTATTCCTCTATTAATGTTTATGTCCTAAGTAATTTGTAACAGTAGCACAGAGGCATTTTAGTTTTGGAAAGCAATTAGTTTCATAAGCCTTGGCAACATTTTCCTTAATTTGTGCATTTTTGTAATGGCCTATCGGGAGTAGAAACAATTTTAAACTCTTGCCAGCTGCATGCTTCTGTTATAGATGTTGATTATAATTCATAGATTTTTAATGAATAAAACTTTTTAAACCTTCCCATTTTCTACTCTCTCAAGATTACAGGTCATTTGGGAACAGATAATTTTCCAAACCAACACGATAAATTCTTACTCAAAACTTTTAATTTGCTATTTCGCCAACTTTATTCTCATCATGTGACATAACAAGTCAGATAAGATACTGCATGAAAGTACTAGGAAAGCAAAGGTAAATCAAACATTAATTTTGCAATGGCCAAATTGTAGGTCAGGACGAATGTACTACATAAGAGCAAGTTTTTTTTTTCTCTTTACCCCTTTACATAAGGATTGAGCCATGGGTTATTAGGAAAGTTGCGGTGTGGTGGTAATATCACTGGACTAGTAATCCAGGTTAATGTTCTGGGGGTAGTAGGAACTGCAGATGCTGGAGAATCTGAGATAACAAGGTGTAGAGCTGGATGAACACAGCAGGCCAAACAGCATCAGAGGAGCAGGAAAGCTGACGTTTCGGGCCTAGACCCTTCTTCAGAAATGGGGGAGGGGAAGGGGGTTCTGAAATAAATAGGGAGAGAGGGAGAGGCGGATAGAAGATGGATGGAGGAGAAGATAGGTGGAGAGGAGACAGACAGGTCAAAGAGGCGGAGATGGAGCCAGTAAAAGTCAGTGTAGGTGGGGAGTTAGGGAGGGGATAGGTCAGTCCAGGGAGGACGGACAGGTCAAGGGGGCGGGATGAGGCTAGTAGGTAGGAGATGGGGGTGGGGCTTGAGGTGGGAGGAGGGGTTAGGTGGGAGGAAGGATAGGTTAGGGAGGCAGGGACAAGCTGGGCTGGTTTTGGGATGTGGTAGGGGGAGGGGAGATTTTGAAGCTTGTGAAGTCCACATTGATACCATTGGGCTACCTAGAATACACCTCCTCCCACCAACCTTCCTGCAAAAATGCCATCCCCTATTCCCAATTCCTTCCCCTCTGCTGCATCTGCTCCCAGGATGAGGCATTCCACTCCTGAACATCTCAGATGTCATCGTTTTTCAAGGGCCGCAACTTCCCCCATCAGTGGTCGAGAACGCCCTCAACCGTGACTCCCGCATTTCCCGCAACTCATCCCTCACACCCGCTCCCCGCACAACAACAAAAACAGCATCCCCCCTCGTCCTCACGTACCACCCCACCAAACTCCAGATCCAACACATCATCCTCTGACACTTCCGCCATCTGCAATCCGACCACCAAAGACATTTTTCCCTCCCCACTCTTATCTGCTTTCTGGAGGGACCACTCTCTCCGTGACTCCCTTGTCCGCTCCACACTCCCCTCCAGCCCCACCACACCTGGCACTTTTCCTTGCAACTGCAGGAAGTGCTACACCTGCCCCTACACCTCCCCCCTCACCCCCAGGCCCCAAGAAGACCTTTCAATCAAGCAGATGTTCACCTGCACATCTGCTAATGTGGTATACTGCATCCGCTGTTCCTGTTGTGTCCTCCTCTACATCGGGGAAACTAAGTGGAGCCTTGGGGACCATTATGCAGAACACCTACGCTCGGTTCGCACTATACAACTGCACCTCCCAGTCACGAACCATTTCAACCCCCCCTCCCATTCCGCAGACGACATGTCCATCCTGGGCTCCCTGCAGTGCCACAACGATGCCACCCGAAGGTTGCAGGAACAGCACCTCATATTCGACTTGGGAACCCTGCAGCCCAATGGTATCAATGTGGACTTCACAAGCTTCAAAATCTCCCCTCCCCCTACCGCATCCCAAAACCAGCCCAGCTTGACCCACCTCCCTAACCTATCCTTCCTCCCAGCTATCCCCTCCTCCCACCTCAAGCCCCACCCCCATCCCCCACCTACTAGCCTCATCCCGCCCCCTTGACCTGTCCGTCCTCCCTGGACTGACCTATCCCCTCCCTAACTCCCCACCTACACTCACTTTTACTGGCTCCATTCCCGCCTCTTTGATCTGTCTGTCTCCTCTCCACCCATCTTCTCCTCTCTCCATCTTCTTTCTGCCTCCCCCTCTCTCCCTATTTATTTCAGAACCCCCTTCCCCTCCCCCATTTCTGAAGAAGGGTCTAGGCCCGAAACGTCAGCTTTCCTGCTCCTCTGATGCTGTTTGGCCTGCTGTGTTCATCCAGCTCTACACCTTGTTATCTCTAATGTTCTGGGGGTATGGATTCAAACTCTACCATGGCAGGTGCTGGAGTTTGAATTCAATTTTTAAAAGTCTGGAATAAGAAGCCCCTCTAATAACAACCATGTGCGGGACTGAAGGGTTCAGATACATAACTCTTTGAAGTTTGTATCATATATAGACAGGGTGGTTAATAAGCTATTTAGCACGCTTGTTTTCATTGCTCAGTCCTTTGAGTAAGGAGTTGGGAAATCGTGCAGAGATTGTACAGGACATTGGTGAGGCGTCTTTTAGAGTCGTAGAATCATACAGCATGGAAACAGACCCTTTGGTCCAACAATCCATGCCGAACATAAGCCCAAACTAAACTAGTCCCACCTGCCTGCTTCTGGCCCATATCCCTCCAAACCTTTCCTTTTCGTGTACTTGTCCAAATGTCTTTTAAGTGCTGTAATTGTATCCGTATCCACCTCAGGAAGTTCATTCCACACACGATCTCCCCTCTGTGTAAAAACAAAAATTGCATCTCATGTCTTTTTTAAATCTCTTTCATTTCAGTTTAAAAATGTATCCCCTAATCTTTAAATCCCCCATCCTAGGAAAAAGACAACTGCCATTAACTCTATTTATTTCTCTCATGATTTTGTAAATTTCAATCAGGTCGCCTCTCAACCTCCTGTGAAAAAAATTCCCAGTTTATCCAGCCTTTCTTTATAACCCAAACCTTCCATACTCGGCAACATCCTGATGTATCTCTTCTGAACCTTCTCCAGCTTAATAACAGTATTCCAGAAGGGGCCTCACTGATCTAAGAAGAATATTATTTAGTTGGAGCGCATTCACAAGAGATTTACCAAAGTGCTGCTGGGTATGGAAGGTTTAATTTCTAACGAAGGACTGAATAGACTGGGACCTTTTTCACTGGAGCGAAGAAGGTTGAGAGGCAACCTTATAAAAGTTTATAAAATAATGAGGGGTTTCGATAGAGTTAATGGTGGTTGCCTTTTCCCTAGAATGGGAGATTTCAAGACTAGGGTGCACATTTTTAAATTGAGAGGAGAAAGATTTTAAAAAGACCTGAAAGGCAATTTTTTTACACAGAGGGTGGTTTGGATGTGGAATGAACTTCCTGAGGAAGTGATGGATGTGGGTACAATTACAAAGTTCAGAAGATATTTAGATAAGTACATTAATAGGAAAGGTTTGGAGGGATATGGACCAGGAGCAGGCAGGTGGGAGTAGTTGAGTTTGGGATTATGTTTGGCATGGACTGATTGGACTGAAGAGTCTGTTTCTGTGCAGTTTGAATCTATGACTCTATGTAATCACTGCTGATTGTTATAAAATCCCACCTGATTCATTAATGCCCTTTAGGGAGGAAATCTGGTAATCCTTATCTGGCCTGGCCTACGTGTGACTCCAGATCCACCTTAATGTGGTTGACTCAAACTGACCTCTGCCAGCTCTTCTGGCCAGTCACTCCCACAGCCCATGAATTAATAAAAAAAAAAGAAATATGTAAAATGCGGTTAAGCTACAGTTATGCTTCTGACAGGGTGTTACACTGGTATCTTTCTCAAGCTTGAACTGTGGCAAAACAGAATGTGAAAGGCAGACACACCTTACTGAGAATACTGCTGAGGCCATTGAGAAAGGTACATACATGCTCAAAAGTGTATTTTTGGTGGCACTCCTTGGGTAGCTAATGTTAGGACAGAGCAATTGAGGTGGGTACCTCCTGCTCCGTATTGAAAATGTGCTGGAGATTTTCTTTGAAACTTCTGAAAACTTAAAACTTGATTTTGTTCCCTTCATCACTGGTTGGAAGGGGTACAGATGTGAGAGGATACAAAACAACATTCTTGAAGGGTTTAATATATTTTGCTGGGGTGCTAACCAGTGCAGAAGCCAATTTTACCTCAACCTGAAACTGCTTGGTTTCAAAATGAAATTCTCAGCTGAACTGCAGACATGAACCTCCCCTTTTATCTAGTACCTGTCCTGTTCTCAGGATGTCCCAAAGCATTTCACTGCCTTTGAACTACACCGAAGTATAGTCTGTGTGGCTTTTGGAGACAATAAGTGACCAGATAATATGTTGGAAGGATGAATGTTGGCGAACTTCCTGATATTCTTTGAAACGGTATCTAATACATAGAATGTATTACAGTCACCTAAAGAGGGAAACGGGTTTTGGTTTAAAGCCTTATCCAAAATTTGATGCTTCAGTACACTCCATTGCAATCATAGAATCCCTACAGTGTGGAAGTAGGCCATTCGGCCCACTGAGTTCACCTCAACCCTCCAAAGAGCATCCCACCCAGACCTACCCCCTACTCTATCCCTGTTACACTGCATTTTCCCATGGTTAATCCACCTAGCCCGCACATCCCTGGACACAATGGGCAATTTCGCATGGCCAATCCACCTAACCTGCACACCTTTGGACCGTGGGAGGAAACCGGAGCACCCAGAGGAAACCCATGCAGACATGGGAGAACATGCAAATTCCACACAGACAGTCACTCAAGGGTGAAATCAAACCTAGGTCTCTAGCTCTGTAAGGCAAAACTCCTAACCAATGAGTTATTGTGCCATCCAATTGGAGCCTAAATTTCATCCTTGGTTTATGAGGTGAGGTTTTGGAGTAGGACTTGAACCCACAATGTTCCGACTCAGAGACAGAACTGTTGCCACTGAAGTAAGTTCACATTGAGAGTGAACAAAGAGTGATTGTGTGCAGTTTTGGGCCTCATATCTCAGGAAGGATGTATTGGCCCTGGAGAGGGTTCAGAGGAGGTTCATGAGAATGGTCCCAGGAATGAAAAGCTTAACATATGAGGAACGTTTGATGACTCTGGGACTATACTCAGTTTGGAAGGATGAGGGGGGATCTAATTGAAACTTACAGAATACTGAATGGCCTGGACAGAGTGGATGTTGGGAAGATGCTTCCATTGGTAGGAGAGACTAGGACCCGAGGGCACAACCTTAGAGTAAAGGGAAGACCTTTTAGAATGGAGATAAGGAGAAACTTCTTCAGCCAGAGAGTGGTGAATCTATGGATTTCACTGCCACAGAAGGCTGTAGAGGCCAGGTCATTGAGTACATTCAAGGGGATCAAGGGTTACGGGCAGAAAGCAGGAGAATGGGGTTGAGGAACTTATTAGCCATGGTTGAATGGCGGAGCAGACTTGATGGGCCCAATGGCCTAATTTCTGCTCCTATGTCTTATGGTCTTATGAATTTCTGTTAGCATGAAGGACTGAGTGATGCGAGTGTTCCAATTCTGCATTCATTGTAATTCTGAAAATGGCTTTGCTCACATTCCCAATGTTCATGATGCTGATTTGCTAATGTCACATTGATGTAATTTCAGTTTGCATTTGTAGAGCCAAATCCTACTTGTTTTGGGTAAGTGCAGGTTGCATTGAGTTTTTTTTTGGAGGGTTTCTCATTGCAAGGCTCAGGAAAATTTCTTGCCATATCTCACCAAATGCACCGCATTAATTACCACTCCTTCTGCTATGGTGTTGCTTGGGTTTGATTCCAGCCCCATCTTACCACACACCTTTCTCTTTGTGAGAGAACCTGGGACAAGAGGTCATAATGTCAGAACAAAGAATCACCCTTATAAGACTGAGATAAGGAGAAATGTCCTCCCTCAGAGGTTAGAGAGTCTGTAGGATTCTTTACTCCCGAGGGCAGTTGAGGCTGCGTTGTTCAAGGCTGAGGCAGACGGATCTTGAATCAGCAATGGATTGAAGAGTTATGGGGAAAGAAAATTGAGTTGAGGAATATCAGATTAGCTGCAATTAAGTTGAATTGTGGATCAGACTCGATGGACTAAATGGCCTGCATGTTCTCCTGTGTCTTATGGTCTTTTTTTTATGGTTTCCATAATAAATTATCATTCACTGGATATCTGCCTAATGACTGGCATCCCTTGTGTCCATTCCATCTACAAAAGGTTGCTGTGAACCTGGACAAGTGTTGGCAATCTGTTTTCTCCCTCACGGGCAATGTAATAGCACAGCAGCCACAAAGCCATGCTACCAATAACTGACATGGCCACCACTCCTTAACACAACCCTACTTTCTCACCCTTGTTGCTATTTAACCAGCATGCCTCACATTTTACCTGTCTATAGTTATATCCCATCTAAGCACCCTCACTAAGTCAGCACTGCTCTGTTCCAAATGTCCATTGTAGACCTACATCTTGTCATTGTCCAGTAGGGGAATGTCATATACTAATCGCACAAGTCCAAACATGACCAAAGGGTGGCACAGTGGCTCAGTGGCTCAGTAGTTAGCACTGCTGTTTCACAGCCCCAGGGACCCAGGTTCAATTCCAGCCTTGGGTGACTGTCTGTGTAGAGTTTGGACATTCTCCCCGTGTCTGTGTGAGTTGCCTCCGGGTGCTCTAGTTTCCTCCCACAGTCCAAAACTGCGCAGGTTAGATGGTTTGGCCATGCTAAATTGCCATTCGTGTCCAGGGATATGCAGGCTAGGTAGGTTAGCCATGGGATGGATAGGGTAGGGGGAAGAGTCTTGGGGGAATGCTCTTTGGAGGGTTGGTGTGGACTCGAGAGTGTGCCAAGATGTAGGAATCATGACAGCTGCCAGGGTAGCAGGCACATGCCTTCAGGAAGCGGTAACAGTGATCACAATTCATCTGACTGTTTATCAAATCGAATCTATTCCTGAAGACGAATTCCACTGCATTTTGAAATGGTCTTCTCAGTGCTACATGTGTGCCATCAATAGCACCCTCACTTGGGGGAACCCAGCTATGTTCCAGAATCCAACTGCCTGGGCTGCTGCACTGACCTTGTCATAGGGAAATGAAATGAAATGGTATGGATCTTGCACAAATGGAATTGGTCAGCTTCCTGACACATTTATGGTGTGTGTTTTACTGAGAGATCCCACACAGATCACCTGTCACACCCTAGAAAGTAGAGTTAATGTTAAAATCAGATCAGCCCTGATCATATTGAATGGTGGAGCAGACTCAAAGAGCTGAGTGGCCTACTCTTGTTCCCTGTTTGTACATTCATAAGTGAAGAACTGGAAAAAAAAAGATTAAAGAGCAGAAAGTCCTGGCAAGCCAAAGGGCCATCTTAGCCAACCCTTTGGACTGGTGCTATTGAACTGTGGTTCCCAATTTTTATCCCTCTCCACCCATAAAACCAATGTTGTTTTTTTGGTCTGTATCTGTCTCTATGTGTATGTAGGGTTATAAAAGGGTTGAGACATTTAACAGGTATAGCCATGTGTTGCTAGTTCATTAGTGTTTACTCGTGATTAAAATTTGCTTATTTGTAATGAACTGTAGTTCTTGTTAAGTATAGGAACCTGGTCAGTATTTACGATTAACTTGATTCCATCAGATAGGTAAACTGGGGACTTTGCCTACTTTTTAAATTTTGTGGTAACCCTGGGAATATTGGGGCTTTAGAATCAGTGCACCTTCCCAATACAGAAATGGAAATAGACAATCTTAGTGATGGTGTGAATATGCAGTCAGACATTTATCCTTGGGTCAAATGTGACATGAAGGCGAGAAAAAGATTGGTTTAATCTCAAGCTGTTGCCGAGGAGTGAGAAGGAATTAATCATTAGGGAAAGGAGTTTGGAGTGAGCACTGAAAATAATGGATTTAATCCTCCCAGTAGGCACCACATTGAGTGATCGTTTCTCTCCCAATCTGTCCCCACCCACAGGTGGGTTTGAGAACCAGAAAACATCCTGCCCTATGTCCCCTAGTTCTAAATGTTCCAGCCAGGGGAATCAGCTTCTCATTGCCTACCCTGTCAATTAATAGATTAGTGATTTGACACTGCTAATTGCCTACACTGCTTTTGCAACAGTTCCTTCTAAAATTCATCTCCCTTCCTGTTGTATAATATGAACACTTCAAGCACTGTTTACAAAAAACAAAAAACTTCAACCGAATCTTTGTGTGGAAAGACCGATTCTAGCTTCCTGAAAATATTAGCAGGATTTGCACTAGATAGTGGAATGAACATAAGTGGAATCAGTTTTATTGCTTTTGTAAATGAAAAGTTCAATATCTTCAAAGCAGATTGTTAATAAGGATTCTAAATTCTCAGAAGGCTAGCCTGCAGTTGCTATGCAAAATTAGAAGCACAAAGCTCAAGACGAATGTGTTGACAAGTACTGCTCTCATCTGAGAAACAATATCAATATTACTTCCACTTAACTTTGTACAGAACATTGGCAGTAACATTTCTACAATCCATCAAGATGGTGATTTCCTTCCCTAGAAATACAATATAATCAAATAAGAACTCAAGAGACATTTTATGTGCAGAAGAAACAAGATACTGATAATTAACATTGCAGGCATAGCTCTAACAGCAGGAAACACGTTTTATGTTCTAATCTGCTCAGGAAGAGGTTTCTTAATCAGTCTTACCTAGAGGTATGCAGATACATTTTAATTGCAATTCAACATTTAACCTTTACATCCTCAAAAAGGTATCAGCCATTTCCTGTTTTGTAGTAATTATTGGGGCAACTGTGTATAATTCGCAACATTTATGCCTGCTGCAGACTTCAGCAACTTTGTCTTCCAGTGTGAGTTGAAGGTCATTCCAAAAGCCATCAAAGACTTATCAAATATTTAAAACCTGTGCCTTGTTTTGTGTCTCGTGTTGCATCCAGTTCTAAAATTCAAATGAGACAAATCAAACAGTAAGTGCTCAAGAAACTCAGCAGGTCTGGCAGCATCTGCGGGGAGAGAAGCCAAGTTAACCTTTCTATTTTCTTTCTTGGAGCACGTTCTGTTTTTTATTTCAGATCTCCAACATCCATTATAGTTTGCAAGTATTTCCAATATGGTACATTAATATCTTTTCGTTAAGCAAACTGATGTGTTATGGAGGCTAAAAGACAAATGTTTATACCCACGACGTTTGACTCTGTGGTATTAATGGAGACAGCCTTTTTGTAAGCCTGGGCAGACAAAGATGGTGACCAAACCACTGTAGCAGTGCAAGTCACAGTATTGTGTGTTTGTCCTGAAGACATGTTGGAATTAAAAGCAAATGTTGCTGAACTTTTTTTACAAGGCTGGTGGAAGACCTTTAATGATTGTTAGCAGAAAGCCTGCTAGCATATGGGGATGGGAGTGTTGGTGCTGACTGTTTGAGGCTGCAGTAAAATGGTCAGAGGGACCATAGGCTGAAAAGAGGGGAAACTATTCACAGAGACGGGAGAAAGAGGACCTGATTAGAACACCGTACACATCTAAGATACCCATGGAGCACACTTCCTACATATTCTCAGCCAGGAACAGAGTCTGAGGATGCTAGCATCGACGAGGATGTGATGACTGAACTGTTAGATATTACCAGGGAGAGGTACTGTAGCTCACTCCTTTAAGGTGCAGTAGGTTTTGACCATACAGGGCATGTCAAGGTAGTGAATGGGCGCTGTCCTGGCAGGAGCTGTGTACTTTTATCCTGTACTGTTCCTGTTCCTCCAATATTTAAGCCACCACAATGCATCATTGGTTGGTGAGGTAGCAGGATTTGGATATCTGAGAACAGGGTGAAAAAAAGAGAAGGGCTGGATGCAGCAAAGGGGATGAAGTTGGAAACAAGAGGTTCACAGTTATTCTCCCTTCAGCTTGCACATCATGTCAGATAGCAGGATGTGGATACATTGGGATTTGAGAAGTGCACAAAGCAGGATTTTTTTGGATGTTTTTGTGGATGCCAAATGTTACATCCTCAGTCATCTCTGACTGTGTAATGTGGTGCACCCGTTTCCTTGAAAGGGCTCAAGACACAGGCACATTTGGCCCTTAACAGTTCTCTTCTGCTTCACCCTGTTATTAATAACCTCTGCTTGTCTATGAGGGAGGGAAGAATATCAGTGAGTGTGCTGCAAAATGTTTGAGGTCATTTTGGTGTCATAGCTGACTGAGTGTGGAGGCTACAAGATGAGGCTCGCAACATTGGCAAATGTATGAGAATGAGGTGAAACAGTTAATTGCTAGCTAGGCATGAGTCCTAATTGTTTGGGATTGCTTAAGGGTGAATAATGCAGAGATAGCACATGAAGGAGTGTGAAAGGCTGGTGGTATGGTGGGTATATGATGTTTTGAAAGATGCAATGGCTAGCTTTGACTATTCTCATGTAAGGTGATTCCAGGTGCTTAGGGTCAGACACCTGGATCTCAGCCCAGTGGCCACTCAGTTTTGTTGTCTTTACAGGTATACCTTGAGGGCCACCTGGCCTCCTGCAGAAACATGCCCTCTCTTTTCATCTTGATCTCCTGGATTAACCCTCTGTCCTATTGTTTCATTGGAAGTGTCATGCCTTCCATCAACACCATCACTAACAGTTCAACCAGTTGAAGCAGCCTGAATGCACCTCCTCATTTAAGAGGGGTCCGCTGTTTAAGAAATACGGGTTAGTAATCCGTGTACATGGCATTTAGCACTGGGCTGGTCTCTACAAGTATGTTATTGAGAAAGGTCGGCACCCACTTATAGGCCACATTCAAATTGCAGCCCTACATAAGCATTTATTCTTTTCAGCAAGTCTTCAACTAAATTAACAAAATAAATTGTTAACAACAAGCATTTGTGAAAGGGGTAAATATTAAAGAACATTTTTAATGCAAGAGATGTTTTCGATAGTGAAATTCACTAGGAAGTAATGAAACAAATGGACAGTAATGGTTCATCATCTTCAAATGAAAGTTTCACAACCTCCCCTTCAAGAAACCTCTTTTCTTTATTGTGCCAGATGCTTCAAATCTCCTGAAGAATTCTGAAATGCTACATTTCGAGCACTGGAGACTTCATTAGCAGCTAACCAGGGCCTTGGGCAAAACATAAAATAAAGCTCATTATCTGCTTCCTCTCTTAACCTTAGCCTTTAGCAAACTTTCTTTTCTGTCTTTCTCTTACTTCTTATGCCAACAATGTCATTGCTGTGGTCAATTTGAACCTTTTCCTTTTCTATCTTCTAAGATGCAAATGATCATATCCACCTGCGTTTTCTTTGAAGCGTCATCATTAAATTTGAACCAAGACTCAGTGAGCTTCATGTTAATTCTTTTTAAGACCCCAAATCTTAAGCTCTTCACTAAGAAATGCAGGTTAGCTTTAAGCAATCCAGGCTATTGTTCAATGGAGATAGCAAGAACTGCAGATGCTGGAGTCAGGGTCGATACAGCGTGGAGCTGGAGGAACACAGCAGGTCAGGCAGCATCAGAGGAGCAGGTGAGTCAACGTTTTGGGCCTGGACCCTTCATCAAGACTGGGGAGGTGGAAGGGAGGTGGGAAATAAATACAGGGAAGAGAGGTGAGGCTGGGGGAAGGAAGGTGGGATGGCAATAGGTGGATGCAGATAGGGGTAAGGGGATTGATTAGTGGGAAGGGTGGGGCGGATAGGTGGGGAAAGAGATGGACAGGTAGTGCCAGGTCAAGGAGGCGGGGATGAGAGGCAGGGTTGGACAAGGGATGAGGCTGTGGGTGGGGACATTTTGAAACTGGTGAAGTCTATGTTTAAGCCTGCAGGCTGTAGGCTCCCAAGGCAGAATATGAGGTGTTGTTCCTCCAGTGTGGCATCATTGTGGCACTGCAGAAGACCCAGGATGGATATGTCACCCAGGGAGTAGGAGGGGTGGAGTTAAAATGGTTAGTGACTGGAAGGTGTTGTTGATTATAGCATACAGAGCGCAGGTGCTCTGCAAATCTGTCACTGAGTCTATGTTTGGTCTCACTGACGTAGAGGTCTAGAAAGGGGAGGAGGTATCGGAGGTGGTCCAGGCGAACTTGAGGTTGGGGTGAAAGGTGTTAGTAAAGTCGATGAACAGTTCAAGCTCCTCATGGGAGCACGAGGCAGCACTGATACAGGCAACGATGTAGCGGACGAAGAGGTGAAGGATGGTGCCCGTGTAAAAGTGGAAGAGGGACTGTTCCACGTATCCTACGAAGAGGCAGGCATAGCTCGGACCCATACGGGTGCCCATAGTCACCCCTTTTGGTTTGTAGGAAGTGGGAGGAGTTAAAGGAAAGTTGTTGAGGATAAGGACAAGTTCTGTTAAGCGGATGAGGGTATCGATGGAGGGGGGCTGGTTGGGCCTGTGGGAGAGGAAGAAGTGGAGGGCTTTTAGGTCATCTGTGTGGGGGTACATGTGTACAGGGACTGGATGCCCATGGTGAAGATGAGGTTTTGGGGGTGGGTGAATTGAAAGTCCTGGAGGAGGTTAGGTTAAATGTTGTTAAATGGTGTTGCCACCAATGAAATGCTTCTTACCAATGAACAGTCTACTTTGAACTGACTCTATTTGGAGATCGTTCCAAGGCTGGGGTAGTATGAAGTTGTTCTATCATAATGTTTTTGCCCATTTTTGAGGTTTATCCAAGTTAGTACTCCCATATATGTTTCAGTTGCATTTATTCCCATTTTTTAATATGCTGTATTTAGATGTCTTAAATATTGGCCTGTGTTCTGTGGCATTTTTCAGGTAATGGATACTCCTAATGAAAACCTCAAAGAATTATTCATTTTCATCTTTACTGAAATTTCTCATGCCCTTTTCTCCAGGCCATACAAATGGATGTAAAAAAATTGAATGTCACCTTACTTCGGATATTCCGTGAAGGAATAGCTGCAGCCTTGGGCCTTTTACCACAGCAAGTGCATATTAATCATCTGAATGTAAGTTACCTTCCAGCCACTAAACAATTATATTTGTAGCATCCATCACATTAGTTCCTTTGTCTGGGTTTAAAAAAAAGTGCTATGATGAACAATATAGCCTCATTTGTAAATGTGTAAAGATATAAATATTATCACAGTATTACTTTGCACCAAAGATCTATTTTTTTCAAAATAAAAGATAAAGTATTTTCTTTGATAAATCTTACACTGTAGTAATTCATCTAAAGCTTATTAGTTACCATTGATAAATACGATTAGTTGTGAATATATTGTGGTTTTCTTTTTAATGTGCACAAGTGTCCTACATAATGTAGAAGGACAAATTAAGAGCTTACAACACAGTTACTTTCAATATTGTTGACAATTACTTGAAACTAAGAGAAGAGCTAATGAAGGCAGATAAGAGCTAATGGATCCCAAATGTGCAGTCGCACTAGCAGCTTTCTGAAACATACTGCAATATTCCATTTTCCATTCTCCCTCCTGTCTCCTTGGCTTTTATAGTTTGTCAGCTATAAATTCTGATTAAATATCTCACAAATGGGGAGTAAATGAGAAATAAGTGAGTCCTGAAACACAGGATTTTGTTTTGAATAATTGTGTAAATATTTAAATACTGTCCAGCAGATTACATTACTATTAAACATATTGATATACTAATTGCTTACTAAAAGGAAGGGTAAACATATACAAATTGCACAGCTAAGCTACTTATTAGGTAGATGAAATATTATTCTTCCTGTACATATAATGCAGAAATGAGCTAAGATTTGTGCAAAATATTTAAATCAGAAATATCCTTGTTACCTTTTATTTTTATGTTTGGAAAATGACACAGGGCAAGAAGAACTGCATTGAATTTTATATATCTTCAGTGAATGATAAAAGTGCCACGTTAGATCCAATATCTCCTGATGAAGTGATGCAATCGCTCAATGTAAATATGCTGCACCAAAGTCTGTCACAGTTTGGCATAACACAGGTTACACCTGAGGTAAGGAACTGTCACTTTTGATTGTCTCAATTGCGGAATATAAGCAGATCTGCACCTATGTTGGAAGACATCATAGTTGTGCCAGACACATCTAAGCTTAGGTCAGCTGCCAATCTGACTAAAAGTGTTTTTGTGAAACCTCAGTTTGTCCTAAAAGAACTGATAAAGAAAAATAAATGGTAAATGTGTGATAGGCAGCAGAGTGTCTGAACAACAAATAACACTATTGATGATTACCTTCATCCATTTACTTTCTGTGTATCTTTAGACTGAGCCTTGGCAATTATTATTCTACAGTGCTGTAAAGTATGCCTTGCAGACAAGACTTGGTTTGATAAAAGTGGGTAGTTGCCAGATTTGTTTTTCTATTTCATGCTTTTTTTCTTCATTAATTGATCATTCTCTCTGTGGATAGAATAATGATTTTACAATAGCATGTGACAAAAACTGTCACAGAACAATGGCTCAATATGAAGTGAATTCCAAGAATAGGAAATGTTTATTCCCTGAAGTGTAGATTTTTTTGGTAGCTTTTTTCTTTACTTTTGAGGATAAAAACAAATGAGCAGCAGAAGAGGGACCAAAATGAGAGAAGGCAAGTTAAATGATCCATGGGTTTTCTTTTGTCTGGTAATCCCTATGTCTACTATCAGAGAGATGTGTTTGCTGTATTCTGGAAAGCTAGATCATTTGTACACAGATAACAGCTTCTATCTACATACGCCAATCATTAACAGGACATAACTGATCCATGTGCAAAATGAAATGCTCCATATTGGATCCCAACAATGTGGTTATTTCCCAATATAAATTTTGAGACTCTTATTGTAGATTTGACTGACCTGACTGCAGCCCTGCTCAGTTGGCTACTTGAAAAACTAGGCCCAGATATGGCCTAACCAGTGATTCCTAAGTCATTGATTGCTGGTTGCCACCAGAAAAAGTAGGTTTTGTAAGAAATTAGGAAAAATGGAAGTGATTATTTCACATCAACTCCAGACAAAAACCACAGGCCATTGCTATGAAACAATTGTCCAGGTCTAGATTGCCTCCCTTTCTCTCCTGTTCACTCTCTCTTCCATTTCCTAATCACCACACCCTATCTCTCCTTATCCCTTTCAATACACACCCAATTCCTCCTCCACCTCCAAGCTTGCCAAAAGGCTATTGATGGCATCATGTGGCCTGAAGATGTCCAGCATGTGTCTGCAGTTCACAGGTTCAAGGTAAATTGGGGTCCATGTCCAGAACCACTATGTCACCATTGTTTAAATGTTATGCAATCAAACCAGCCATGAATGCAGAGCAGGTTTACCCTATTACTGCTTCCATTTCATATGAGCTTACCAACAAAATAGGAATCAGTCAATGATTAAATGAATGGAGCAGCAGACACCACTTAATAGCATGATAAAGCAACAGGCACCAGCAAGTTAATAGCAACACAGATAGAGCAGCAGGCGCAAACAAATTAAATTTTAAGGAGGTGCCAATGAATCAAATTCATATGATAATAGGATCAGAAGCAAAGGAACAAACTCATGGAGCAGGGGGCACCAGTACATTACTGAATTAACAGGACAGCAGGCATCATTAAATCGGTACAACCATAGAACAGCAGGCATACCAACACATGGAATATAGTAACAGAGTTTCTTGTAAATTACTGCGGCACCATTCATACCAACACCCCAGTAATAGGAAACCCAAAAAACAAAAATGTAGCAGTATATTACTTAAATTATAGAGCAGTGGGTGCTTCATCAAATAAAATAATATAAAATAAGCAAACAATAGTGAATTAAAAACGTAGTTAATCTAAGAACTGCTAAATTAATGCATTTTCAATATTAAACATTGATATTAAGCAAAGAATTAAACTAAATATGTCATAAAAGTAAGGTTTACTGATAAATATCGCTAGCTTCTAGGCAATTTTGCTTTTGCACATTCTGTAAGGGATGAGTAATAAATGATGGACGAGCCAGAAAAAAATCACCGTAAAACCTGTGAGTGGCACATACTGGTCCAACTTATCTTGCACACTTCAAAATGTAGCTCCAGTATGACAAGTATGTTCATTTCCCAGTATTACCAGTATTTTACTGGTTTTTCCCTCTTTTATAGCCAGTTATGCCAACATTCATGAACCAGTAAAAATAGATTCAAGGTTCAACTTTCAATTTCAGCTGACAGTTCCAAACCAAAAATGAGAAAAACAAAGAAATTCTATGATGGTCCTTCCCAACATAATGTTTAGTACGCAATTGATTGTAAGCAATGATCAAAGGGATTCTGGTTGATGGAGTTGAATAATCTTGGTTTCTTGTGGCTGTGGGCATGACTCTTGTCTGCATTTCTGCTAGTTTTTAACTCTTTCAGAATGGAAGATGGCAAAATGTTGATTAGTTTGGCTGTTTTGTACCACAGCGGACCTAATGCTTGTTGAGAGGTTTTGTTTGACAATGTTGTTTGAAAGTTGAGTCCTGGCAGAGTTTCATTGGTCAGTTTGATTTGCTAAGTTGTATTCATGCAGAGTTGTAGACAGGTTAGTGAAGGGCATTTGTTTTAGAGGTTTGTTAGTGGGATCTGTGTGTCGCTGGCTAGATCAGCACAAATCGCCTATCCTAATTTCCATGAAAAGGTAATGGTTAACAGTTTGCATGGTGATGTGATCTCCACATTCACACAGCCATAATGTGACATGCATGCTTTCCACAACAACAGACTTTAAAACTCTAAAAAGAGAATGATATTCAGAAAGGAGTGAAATAAATGAGTGAAATGAAAAGAGAAAATTGAAAACTTTTTTTATTATTCCATGGGGTGTGAGTATCACTATCAAGGCCAGTATTTATTACCGATCTCTAATTGCCTTTGAGAAGTTGGCAAGGTTCTGCCTTCTTGAACTGCTTCAGTGCATCTCAAACAAGCATACTACAGTGCTGTTCAGAAAGGAATTGCAGTGCTCTGATCCAGCGACAGAGAAGGAACAATGATATTGTTCCAAATCGGGATGGTATGTGGTTTTGAGGGTAACTCCTTTCCTAAAAGCACTATGGTGTACTTGCATGAGATGTGATGAAGCAGTTCAGGAATGCAGTATTCCATAGGTGGTAGTATTCCCATGTGCCTGCTCCCCTTGTTTTCCTGGGTGCTAGTGGCCATGGATTTGAAAAATGCCATCCAAATGTCCTTGGTTGTAATGCATCTTATACCTGGTACATACTGCTGTCACTGTGAGTTGATGGTGGCAGACGTGAATGTCAAAGGCCATTCATGAGACTTCCCACAGAAGATTTTACAGAGGTGGAAGTGGGAAGGTGGCTGGATCCCCAACAATCACCCATTCTCCTGAATAAATACCACCCTAGCACCAAACTTGACACAGAGGATGGAATTAAGCTCCAACTAATGTGTGCATTTCAGACTTCTTCCTGCAGATGCTATTTTGTTGTCTGTCCAAAACACAAAATTATGACCATGAACTGGGATGTAAGGAAATCATCTCCTAACTTTCTATAAGCTTCATCTCTTTGTGAAAAAAAAAACTGTGATGTTTTCTCTGTATTCCAGTGCTACAATTTATTTGTTTGTCTTTTGAACACTCTTAATTCTGGGTTTAAACATGATGTTTAGCAAACTTTAAATTTTCTAAGAAGTTAGAGAAAAAATATTGGTGAAAAACTACAGGTAGGGCATGAGGTCCAAGTTGCACATGCAACTTTTGACCCACCCAGCACAGTTATGTAACACTAACACATGCAATAAAGTACCTATACGTGACACGCTTATTTGCAATTGTGCATCAGATGTCTTCTGTCACTCACCACAAGAGAGCCAAGTTCTTTGAAAATTAATCACCCCATTAGACAGCTTTGTAATATTGTATTTGGCTGCGGGTGATTTATTACAACAAGGCAACATTAGGAAGGATGGAGCTGATATCATCAGCATCACTGCCCCTCAACTCAAGGATGACATCTGCTCAGGGTCACAAGTTTTGTCCAAGTGTTTTTCATTTCACTGATCCTGTCTCTTCTTTCATTCTTTGTTGTTGCACTGCCTCATTGAAAAGGCATTTGGACTCAAAGCATGGCGTGCCTTGATGGACAAATAAACAGCAGTCTTCTTGTTCATTACATCAGCATTTATATCTTTTTGAACCCTGATTAAATGAGTGTGATGTCAGACAAATCATAAGGACATTAGAGGTCATATTTTCACAGTACACCCGCTTTCATAAAAAGAAAGTTTTTGCTTTGACAGCAGCAGTGTCCGTTGTTTTATGACAAAGCTGAGAAGAGCCATTTGCAAACACATTTGTTACAATTGATTTCAACAGTTTAGTACTAAGACTGTTTAACAAATCACATTACGTAGGTGGCAAGAGAAGTGGCTGAAAATAATTTTGTTTTGAAGCGTACAACTCCAAGTACTGTGACAGGGAAAATTCCTTTTATTAACTGTCAGCAGGAGAAGTGATGGGTACAAATTACACTCGGGATCATGCTTGTTTTCAGAAGGTGTTTGATTAAGTTCCAGTTCAAACTCATTTACAAAGTAGTGAATGTAAAATCTGCCGTTGATCGGAGCAATTGACTAGCACTTTGGAATATAATTTTAAAAAAGAAGTTGCACTTAAAAATATCCTTGATAAATTTAAGAGTGTTGACCTGGTTTTGTTTGATTAATGGAGTTGAAAATGGTTTTAATTAGAGTGTCTAGTCCATCACTTGATTTTAAATATTTGAAAATGAATTTATTGAAAAACTCTATTAAAACTTTCACTGCGATTTATCACAATGGAAATCAAGTGATGATTTTTTTACTGCCTAGTTTGACTCATTAAGAATGTGGAATATAGGTTGTAAACGTCCTAGGTTCAGCTCTGCCTGACATAAATTGCTCAAGTTTATTCAGTCTGGTAATGCAATAAGTTAGGAAAGGAAACATTTTGCTGGTATTTCCACTTTAAGTTGCTGTTAGACAAAATTTACTTCAAATGGGCATGTGTTGCTATTGTGTTAGGGGAAGGATTGGACTCCACTATGAACTGATGAGATACACCAACCAGGAAGGTTTCTTTTTCTGAATATGCTGTCTGTGCCAGTTGATAACATAACGTCACTAAGTTGCAGTATGTAAGAGGTGCTTCATATCCTATGTTTTTAATTTCTCTTCAACCAAACCCTGCTGAAAAAGCTTGCATGGATGCTTATCTAGCTTTGAGGACCAGGACTCTTCACATAATAAAATCATCCAACAACAACAATATTGAGAATTTGGGCCAATAAGCCACTTCTCTTGCCACCTACGTAATGTGATTTGTTAAACAGTCTTAGTAATAAACTGTTGAAATCAATTGTAACAAATGTGTTTGCAAATGGCTCTTCTCAGCTTTGTCATAAAACAACGGACACTGCTGCTGTCAAAGCAAAAACTTTCTTTTTATGAAAGCGGGTGTACTGTGAAAATATGACCTCTAATGTCCTTATGATTTGTCTGACATCACACTCATTTAATCAGGTGCTGCCCAAGTTCAGAAAGAAGGCCATCTTGGCAGATCCTAACCATGTCCCATTGACAACCAATAGTATTACCATACATTCTCCACCAACAATATTTTGAGGCTCACCTTTTGACCAGGAAAAACAACACAAGCCACATAATACTACACTTACAAATGCAATTCAGAGGCTGTTTATTCTGCAGCGAGTAATTCACCTCGCGGTTCCCCAAAATCTGTCCACCACCTACAGGGCACAATTTAGCAGTGTGATGGAAAACTCTCCATCAACTTGGAGGAGAACAACAGCAGCATTCAGGAAGCCCAATACTATCCATTGTCCAAGTCAATACACTGTGGAGCTGGAGGAACACAGCAATCAGGGGAGTAGGAAAGTCAATGTTTTGGTTCAGGAACCGTCATCATTCCCTTGCACCCACACATCAATGAATTCCATTCACGTCTGGATGTCAAACTCTTTTTCCGCCGTCTCCATCTCCATGCCTAATCTGCAGTTCTTGCTACCATCCATTGTCACCCTATCCACCACCTTAAACAGTCACCCTCTCCACCAGTGGTGCAAGATGCACAGGAACAACTCATCAAAGTTATTTTATTCCCTAACCTTAATTTTTACTTCCTAGAAGGAGAAGCCAAGCAGAAGTTTAGGAACAGCCATCATCTCCAAGTTCCTCTCTAATTCACATATACCTTGAATTGGAGCTATGTCATCAGTAGGTCATAAAACCTGGAGCTCCCTACCTAACAGAGTACTGGTCATATCTCAGCCAGCAGGGACTACAGCTCAGCACAACTTTCTCAAGGGCAATAAACATCCCAGGAAAAAAAAGTGAAAAAGAATATTCTGTCTCCATGTTAAAAACAGCATGTTAATGCTCACATGTCTCGGCTCACCTTTAAAAACTCTCTGGATGTGATTTTGGTGCATCCTTAGAAACAAAAGCCAGCCCGGAGTCAATATCCACATCAAAGGAAATGGAAAGAGGAATGAACTGATGGGAAAAGGAGGAAGGAAAAGGATAAACGTTAACTATAATCAAATTTGCTTGGCAAAAGCCTGCAATATTAGACTTCACAGCTGCTACAGGAGGAAGTTATGTGATGTCCATGAAATCAATTTAAAGAATCATATTTTAAGAGTCAGGTGTTCTCATGATAACAGCATTGAAGCCCTTTAAGTAATTTTCATCATGTTGATTAAACTGGTCTTTGACCCTGACAGATTTGACTTTATTTGAAATGACAAAAAAAATTAGAATTCAGTTTCAAAAACAGATCGGTAAATATTTTTGACAAGTGCATCTGTCCTAATTGTTTTTGTGGTTTGAACTTGGATACATTACAGGTAAATTGTTGTAAAAGAAAATGCAAAGCATAACAGATATTTAGCAATCTGGACTAATGTCAATCTTGTGCTTCCTTTCAGAAAAATGTTGTGCATGGAGAACATGGGAGGGATGGGATTTGGAATAAAGAAGGAGTCTATGCTGTGGTTATCTTCCTCACTGCCTTTGTTATTGTCATTACATGTTTAATGGTAAGATTCCTTGTCTTAATTGTGCAATTTGCAATTAAGTAGTGTACTCTAGTATGAAACAAAGATCCAAATCCTAGCTTTTGTGGTTGTAATTAGGGTTTTTTGTGCAACTTACACAATTAATTACACATGTATATTAATCATTTATGTCACACTGAACTTTTCAGAGATTTTTAGCATTCCTTTTCTGCATATGTGTTCAGAAATGTTCAAAACAGTCTTTTATCAAAATTGTGAGTTAATAAAAAATATCTAATTGATTTTCAATTAAAGGCTTTGGAGTGGAAAGTTGTCTTGAACCACAATGCGAAGTACTATCAGGTTCTGCGTATAACGGTTGTCCAGTCTAACAACAGCGAAACAGTGTTGTCCAAGTTAAATTTTTCTCCCCTTTGTATTTTAAATATTTCAACATTATGGCTCCAAACTTCTGCCATTTGGTGGAAAAGACAATAGGATGGAGAAAGTTGAACGTATGGTCCAGTGATATTACAGGAACTGGGTGGCATAATGGATAGTTTTTGATTGGTGATTGCGATTGTGGTTGTGACTGGATTGTTTCTGCAGAAGCAGGAATATTGAGAGAGGTCATGAAAGGGTTGATATCACAGGGGGAAGTTGAGGAAGGACAGAGGGGATGTCAGTGGAAAGAGAAAAGACAGTTATTGAAGGAAAGTGTATTTTAAACAGGGAGGGTAGAGGTGAAAGAGTCAAGGGAAAAATTTAGAACCTCTGACTTTTTCAAAATTTTTTTTCAAAAGAAGATCAATTAGAGAATGGACAGTGTGACTGGGAGGGGCCCTGAGATCTGTTTGCATGTATTCCTGCACAGCACAAACACTCCCAACTGAAGGAAACAAAACAGAAAGTGAAAAATATCATTATGTGAGCACTCAGTTAAGTGCTTTGCTGAAGGGAAACCCTCACTGGAGAACAAAAGCAAAGAGATTCTTTCAGCTGCAAACACCAACATCCCAACCATGCCCCATCATTCATTGACCTTTAACAAGAAGGGCAGCTAAGAATCAACTGTAATGGTGCTGGGGTTATCCACATTCACCTTGCAGAGCATTTGTTGGCCTGTGCACCTGGAAGTTAAGAACATGGGGGTGAAACTGACATGCAGGCTATAGGTTGGAAGGCTGTTATCTCAGGGAATGGATAACGAAAGCCTCCAAGAGTTAGCCAGACCTAATTACCACATTCTTGGGAGACAATCAAGGCCACAAAGGAGAAATCCAGTCATGGGTTAATCATGTAGAGGTAACTGTAGGGCAGAATTTCACCCAAGACAGGAGCAGCTTGATAAGGGCCCAAAAAGGAGCTTGACAATGCCAAGATCTCAATTGGAAAATGTACATCTCATTTCTGATACTTCTTCCTGGATCAGTACTTCCATGTTCAACCACCTTAACCCAACAGGTAGACTGGTTTTACAAAAGTTGAGACCATGCACCCACAGTGACTCCAAAGGTCTTTAATCTTACTCTTTCTACTGTTATTTTGTTGCCATCTTGGTAGCTGCAGCAGTGTTTGAGGAATCCTGTTGGCTGTTTTGCCACATTACCTTTTGTGGGCAAACTATATTGAGCCTAGAAGGCTCCTGCCTGCTGTGTGTCTTCTGCAAACAGGCTGCTGCAATCTCCTTGGCCTGTCCTAATGGAGGCGTTTGGGTCTCTGGCAGAGGGCAGGTGGGGTGACGGATCCTGGAGTGTCCTGAGATTGCAATCTTGGGTGGTTATATGTCACTCCACCTCCCTGTTGGTGTGAAATGGCATCTCCCTCCCTTGAAGGAACGGGGCACCCAAGGATGATTAATGGTTTGAAACCAACCAGGGCTTAAACGATGGAGTTAAGATCTCAACCCGAAATTGCTGACAGTTTTGCTGGTCCAGGCTCTCTACATCCACTAAGTACTCAAATGTTGGAGCCACAACATCAGATTAAACTTGGGGGCACATTCCCAGTCTGCACAGATGTTCCCTATTTGCCACTGCGTCTCCATCAGCTCGTTAATATCCATGTCCAGAGGCTCATCATCTGCACTAGTAGAAACCTGTGCTCCAGCAGTTCTGAGTGTCAGAGCCCTTGACCGTCTCTTCCTTCTTCAACTGTGCGACCCTGAACCAACTATAGATAGCTCAGAGGTGAATGGCTCTGACCTTATGGAGGGTGGAGGAAAGGCCTTGACGGTACATCCTCAGAGGCTCATGACTGCTCCTCCTCCGAGGTTTGCCATGAGGGGCTAGTCGTGCTTTGGAGTGAATGTGGAGACTGCACTGAAAAACATGAAGTTTGCTGGTGTTGTCAGCCAACACCTTTACCCAAGGTTTTATTAAGACATTACGATTTGATGTGCGGCTGGCAGTAGGTGCTTGGCTGACTTCTCACTAGATGGCTGTGGATATCCAATCTCCTCTTCAGCATGGGTACCTTGCCCTTGGTCTCCTGCCAGCTCAGGATCCATATGATAGTTGTCCCCCACCCGCTGTTTGTGCACATTCACTCTGGTTGTCAATGTTCTTCCTCTGCTGAAGGAGAGGGCCATTAAGAGAAATTAACATGAGTACATGATGACTTAGTCAGCACTGATAGATACAGAAAGAGAGGTCAATTGCCAGACCTGTGATTGTATATGTTACTATTTCAGACGATTTGGTTTGGGGAAAGGTAGTTCAATGTCATCTGAATTATTATGTATATAAAATGTGTGAAATGTATATAAATGATTATATGATGATATTAGGGAGCTGATGGGATAGTTGTAATGTCACTGGGCTTGTAATCCTGAATCCCAGACCAATGTTCTGGACAAATAAAAAACGAAAGAACTGTGGGTGCTATAAATCAGAGACAAAAATAGAAATTCTGATGAAGGGTCACTCGACCCAAAACATTAATTCTGATTTCTCTCCACAGGTGCTGCCAGACCCGATTAGCTTTTCCAGCAATTTCTATTTTTGTCAATGTTGTAGGCATACGGGTTCAGATCACACCATGGCAGATGGAGAAATTTAAATTCAATAAAATCTGGAATAAGGAGCTGGCCTTATGATGACAATGTAACCACTATCAACAGCCACTCAAAACATACACCCATCTGGTTCATTAATGTCTTTTAGTGACAGTCTGTGCACACAGTGGTGTAGAACTATTATGATGGAAGGGCTTATTTAGGCAAAACTGTATAGAATATGCAGTACAAAAACAGGTTATTTGACCTAAGCAGTACCTTCTAGCACTTATACTCCACTTGAGCCTCCCATCATCTTTCCAAATTTCACTCAGAGCTCTTTATTTACATTCTTCTCAACTGCTTATCTAGTTTCCCTTAAACACATCTGTTCAATTTGGCTCTTGAGTCATCATTCCACATTGCATTTGGTTGTGTAGAGAGACTGTATTAAATCATGTGTTTAGTCATTCAACTTTTCCATAACTGAGTACTGTTTTTATATTTATCAGTTCCTATACAGGTTGAAGGAAAAACTTCACTTTCAAATTAACCAGGATAAACAACAGCATCAGTCGATCAATCTTTCCTCTATTCCTGTGCAGCAGTCACAGCCAGAGGTTAAAGTTGCAAACAGTATGGTACAGCCTGGCTCTGTTTCTGGCACTGTAAGTGTTAACATCGATCCCCAGGGTTGGCCTGTACCAGAAATCAAGCCATATGTTTCTTCTGGTCCCTCACCATTCAAAATGAAGCCAGCTTGTCTTCAAGAAAGGTAAATTATCTAAACTTTTAGAAAAGTGGAAATATGAGAAGAAATAAGAAGTATTGTATTATGTGCTTTATGGCCTACTTCAAAAAGAATGAAAATTAGCACTAAACATCAATTGCAAGTGGTAAATAATTAGTGTAAATGTTTACTACAGTTTTTTTTTGCATTAGCATGACAAATTTGGTTTTAATTAGGTGCATAATTAAAATATTTGTGACTATGGAGGTAAATGTGAGGTTAGCTTTGGTCTAATATATCCAAAATTTTTAGAGAACGAATAAGTGGGCATCAGAAAGTGGTATGACACAATACGGAATATGGTGGATTTATATTCGTTGACATTGGATGTAAAAATGTGGCCTTATCAACTGCTGAATGAACTGATCAATGTGTGAGTGGTAAGAAACTCCATTTAGGATAACCAAACATTGAAACAACAAGCTAACACTTGACATAAGCCCCAATTTTAAAGTTTGGGAGAGGTGCACTGCTCATGAGCCCTAAACAGGCATCTCACACGATGAGTCCAGGATCTGAAAATCTGAGTGATGTTAAGGATCAGGCCTCACTTATGTAAATATTCAAGGAGTCCTGTGCTCATGTTGGTCAGATCCAGGGCCTATGCCCGAAACGTCGACTCTCCTGCTCCTCTGATGCTGCTGTGTTCCTCCAGCTCCACACTGTATCGACTCTGACTCCAGCATCAGCAGTTCTTGCTATCTCCTGGTCAGAACCATTCCCTGGTTGGTGGGTGAGAGTAGGGCTTTGGTGACAGACAGTCAGAAATGTGGAAAGAGTCCCAGCAGTTGGTTATAGGTCAGTTCAGAGTGGAAGGTGATCCTGTCCATGGTTGCAAAAGAGAAGGAAGTGTTTGTAAAATTTGAGATGTCTTTGTGATACCTAAAGGAGCACTTTGGCTCTTCATGATGCACTAAGAGACTTAAAATGAAACTTTTCGCATTGACTAGTGATGGTAACAATGATGAAGCTAACACATCTGTTACAACATTATCAACAAGATGAGTTTTTTCAAGTGTTTTACATGCAGGTATTAGTATAAGAGTAGAAATCCTTATCTATTCCATTGATTCAAGGCTGGTGGTGCTCCAAGCCCTGAAAAAAGCCACTGACAACAACTTCTGATTTTCTGTACATTATCTCAATTTTCTGTACGTGTGTGAGCTCCTAAAGGTTTCTGTGGAGTATCGACAGTGATTTATGACAGTTTGGTCATCAATACCAGCGCAAAATCCTGCTCCTTATGCCTTTAGAAAGGTAAACACTTGAATTATATTTCTGCCAGCAAGGATTGCCTTGCAGCTTCTGATCGCACTATCCCCTCCCCCACCCTCCACCAGTAAAGACTGCCAACAGTTCAATGATGCCATTATCTTGGAGGTCCATGGGGAAAGGACATTTGAACAGCTGAACCGCTCCAATGAAAGCATTACAAACTGCAATGAGTAAATAAGTAGGTTAGAGATCTTTACTTTGAGGGTTCTGAGAGTATGAAATTCATGACTATAGTTAGTGATTGAAGGTGAGATGGCTAAATATTTCAAAATAAGTTAGCCAGATGATTAAAATTAAGGGGTTAAAAGAATACCACGGGTTATTCGAATTAGTGTTAATGCAGAGAATAATCATTGTACTGAACTGACAGTGTTGTGATTGTCATTTGTTGCAGCCATATCCAATCAATAATATTACCACAGAGATCAGAAGTTGCTGTCAGTTTCACATGATAATGATGGTGAATGCTAACAATTTTACTATCATTAAAACCACAAGATCCAGATCCATAATGTAATACCCCATAATATGTAGCTGAAATCTGTTCTGCTGATGTTAACTAAAATGAGTAATTTTATTTTCTCAATACTATTTGTCATAGAAGTTATGTTGCAATTCCATCATTTTTATTCCCCCTATTATTGTTCCATATATTTGTTTTCTTGGACTGGAGGATTTGAGCTATAGGGAGAGGCTAAATAGTCTGGGGCTTTTTTCCGTGGAACATTGGAGGCTGAGGGGTGACCTTTACAGAGGTTTATAAAATCATAAGGGGCATAGATAGGGTGAATAGCCAAAGTCTTTCTCCCACGGTAGAGGGCATAGGTTTAAGGTGAGAGGGGAAAGATTTAGAAGGGACCTGAGGGGCAGTTTTTTCACGCAGAAGGTGGTGCGTATATGGAATGAATTGCCAGAAGAAGTGATGGAGGCGGTACAATTGCAGAAAGCATCTGGATGGGTCCATGAATAGGAAGGATTTGGAGGGAGATGGCCAAATACTGGCATGTGGGACTAGATCAGTTTAAGATAACAGGTTGGCATAGGCGAGTTGGACCAAAGGGTCTGTTTCTTTGCTGTACAACTCTATGACTCTGTAATGCCCTGAAGGATGAAGTATATCATATTTATTGAGATCTTGTATCAGTCTGTATACGTCATTAATGTAAGCTAGTTGCACTGAAATTGCTTTTCAGTTTATCTTTGTTGAAGTGAAAGCTTTATACAATGTATATTTTGGAGCATGATGCAATTTTTGGAAACCATTCTCCAATCTTTATGTGAAATACTGTTTTCATAATTAGTAAATCTGTAATGGGAATTGAATCTACACTCCTACAAAGTGCACACGTGCAGAACTCCTTTTCAAGTGTCTAGGCCACACTGGCAGCTGTGACTTTTCTCTTGTGGTTTGCGCAATGCATTTGTAAAAAAAAACATACCTATGTTAAAGTTGAATCAGAGATAGTAGGA
>NC_063349.1:41727908-41807176 GCF_021869965.1 Rhincodon typus
GATAGACCATCATGTTAAATTCGAAAAAATCAAATTATGGTCTATCAAGCCAGTTTTCAATCTAGGACCTGACTTGTCCAATAATATCAACTAGGATCATAACACAATGAAAAAGGTAACTATTTCGTTTAAAAGCTGTCGTATCAAACTAAGATTTCATGTCATCTTTGCAAGTATTGAGATACATTACTTTTATGTTACAAGAAGGCAGACAACTTAAAGGAAATTGTGGAAATGGTTGCTCATTTTGTTTTTTAGAGTCTGTGTCAAATCTTCACACCAAGTGAATTTTAAATACAGGACTGTTTTAATCAAAAATTTGCACAACTATAACTGTGAATCCCCAAAAGCATTGGTAATATTTTCTAACTTTTTACTTTAAACTATATTTTTGGCAAGAAGATGCTTTTTCGATGAGGGAATTTTAGACTATGTGAAGTACATTTTCTTATAGGAAGTTCTCATGTTATTTTGGACAACTAGGTGGGCCATTTGCCTTGGGGAATTTGTAGAGGATCCTAACATTTGTCAAAAATTGTTAAATATAAATCCACCATATGGCAGTCATTTAGTAATTTGCAAATGTTGGCTAGACTCTAAGGAGACAGATAAGGCCCTGTGTGTGATACACAGCTGAATTTCTGTAGAAATTCACCCACTCACTTGTAATAATTCCCACAGAAGGACCATCTTGGACATCCTGTGAGAAATTGTTAAAAATGGATTAATAATAAAATTACAGGCAGAAGAAACCTTTTACAGGGAGCAGGTTTCAGCGTGTGGAATTGTGCACCACTCCTAATATAGAAAGAGCTGATTTATTTCGAAAATATTTAATGATTCTGCATCATTTCTATATGGTTTGTAAATGGACGCCCTTTTGGAATAACACAAACTGCAAAGTTTTAGACAGAACAGGATCCTAATATTGTAGGCATTTGTCCTTTGTTCTGTTTGGAGTGCTGTAGTATCACATAGGGCTATTGTTGACACTCATGAGAAGTAAGATAGTAACAATAGTAATTATAGCAACAACGAAGATATCTTTATTCGTGTACTTCCCATGTAAACAACCGTTTGCTCCAGTTGTTCCAATCTGAGCAATAGATCACATCCTGTAAATAAGGTGGTTTATCCAATAACAATGGCCTTCATTTTCCAGAGATGAATATAGAATGAAGAATTTAGCAAGCCTTGTTATTTATTTTTATGTTGATGAGAAGAATTATAATTGTGTGACAGAAATAAATATTTATCTTATATCAATGTTACTTTGTAAGAGCCACTTGACAAGAATATTAATAAAGAATTCCATTTATATCGTATTTTCCATGACCAATGAGTTTTTTAAAAGAAATCTGTAGTGAATGAATTATTATGGAACATGGCAGGCAATTTATGCATACCCGACTCTCACAATCAGCTAAGCAATAATGACCAAGGAAGATGTTTTTTGTGCTGTTAATTGGGGGACAAATATTGGCCAAGACTCTAGGGAGAACTCACTTGTTCTTCTTTGAAATAGTGCTATGGAATTTTTTATCTCTATATTAGAGAGAATAGTCAAGGCCTCAGTTTAACATCTCACCTGAAATGCAACCCTCCCTCTGTGCTGCATTGGAACCATATCCTTTTACAGTCAAGGAGGAGGATTTGAACCTCAGCCTTCCAGCTCAAAGGCAAGAGGGCTACCAACTGAGCTAGGGCTGACACTCATGTAGGACAAATGTAACAGTAAATATCTTGAAAAGTTATTGGATTAATGAAGTGAAAAAGGAGTTTGCATATTCTGCAGTCGCACCACACCCAATCATAAATTAAATCTCTAGCTGGGGGAGAAGATCTCATAAGCATCCTCATTTTCAATGATGTGAGATCCCAGCACTTGAATGCAAAAGACAAGGCTGAAACATTTGCAACCATCTTTAATCGGAAGCGTCAAGTGGATGATCCACCTCAGCCTCCTGCATCGTAGGTACCAGTATCCAATCAATTTGATTCAATCTGTTTTTTTCAAGAAATGGCTGAAGGCACTGGATACTGTAAAGGCGGGCCCTGACAACAACCTGGGTTGTAGTACTGAAGAGTTATGTTTCCAACTTATCCAAACCCTAGTCAAGCTGTTCCAGTGCAACTACAACACCGGCATCTAGCCAGCAACATGGAAAATTACCCAGAGATAACACGGTGTGGAGCAGGCCAGGCAGCATCAGAGGAGTAGGAAAGTTGACGTTTCAGGTTGGGACCTCTCTTCAGAAAATGTAAAATTACCCAGATATATTCCTTCCAGAGAAAACAGGACAAATGATGTCCAAAGATAGTAGGAACTGCAGATGCTGGAGTATCTGAGAAAACAAGGTGTAGAGCTGGATGAACACAGCAGGCCAAGCAGCATCAGAGAAGCAGGAAAGCTGACGTTTCGGGCCTAGACCCTTCTTCAGAAATGGGGGAGAGGAAGGGGGTTCTGAAATAAATAGGGAGAGAGGGGGAGGCGGATAGAAGATGGATAGAGGAGAAGATGGGTGGAGAGGAGACAGACAGGTCAAAGAGGCGGGGATGGAGCCAGTAATGGTGAGTGTAGGTGGGGAGTTAGGGAGGAGACAGGTCAGTCCAGGGAGGACGGACAGGTCAAGGGGGCGGGATGACGTTAGTAAGTAGGAGATGGGGGTGGGGCTTGAGGTGGGAGGAGAGGATAGGTGGGA
This sequence comes from Rhincodon typus, assembly GCF_021869965.1. Lineage (NCBI taxonomy): Eukaryota > Metazoa > Chordata > Chondrichthyes > Orectolobiformes > Rhincodontidae > Rhincodon > Rhincodon typus. The sequence goes on from NC_063349.1 coordinate 41,730,611, forward strand.
GGAAGGACAGGTCAGGGAGGGGGGGACAAGCTGGGCTGGTTTTGGGATGCGGTTGGGGGAGGGGAGATTTTGAAGCTTGTGAAGTCCACATTGATACCATTGGGCTGCAGGGTTCCCAAGCCGAATATAAGTTGCTGTTCCTGCAACCTTCGGGTGGCATCGTTGTGGCACTGCAGGAGGCCCAGGATGGACATGTCGTCTGAGGAATGGGAGGGGGAGTTGAAATGGTTCGCGACTGGGAGGTGCAGTTGTTTAGTGCGAACTGAGCGTAGGTGTTCTGCAAAGCGGTCCCCAAGCCTCCGCTTGGTTTCCCCGATGTAGAGGAGGCCACAACGGGAACAGCGGATGCAGTATACCACATTAGCAGGTGAACATCTGCTTGATGTGGAAAGTCTTCTTGGGGCCTGGGATGGTGATGAGGAAGGAGGTGTAGGGGCAGGTGTAGCACTTCCTGTGGTTGCAGGGAAAAGTGCCGGGTGTGATGGGGCTATACAGCTATAGCCCAGTCCCTATACACCTGCATTCCCCATACAGATGGCCTAAAGGTCCTCCGCTTCTTCCTGTCCCGCAGGCCTGACCAGTCCCCCTCCACTGACACCCTCATCTGCTTCGCCAAACTCGTCCTCACCCTCAACAACTTCTCTTTCAAATCCTCCCACTTCCTACAGACAAAGGGGTTGGCCATGGGTACCCGCATGGGCCCAAGCTATGCCTGCCTCTTTGTAGGTCACGTGGAACAATCCCTCTTCCGTACCTACACTGGCCCTAAACCCCACCTCTTCCTCTGTTACATTGATGACTGTATCAGCGCCGCCTCGTGCTCCCACGAGGAGCTTGAACAGTTCATCCACTTCACTAACACCTTCCACCCCAACCTTAAGTTCACCTGGACCATCTCTTATACCTCTCTCTCCTTCCTGGTCCTCTGCATCTCCATCTCCGGTAACCACCTAGAAACCGATATCCATTTCAAGCCCACCGACTCCCACAGCTACCTAGAATACAACTCCTCCAACCCACCTTCCTGCAAAAATGCCATCCCCTATTCCCAATTCCTTCCCCTCCACCGCATCTGCTCCCAGGATGAGGCATTCCTCTCCCATACATCTCAGATGTCCTCGTTTTTCAAGGACCGCAACATCCCCCCTCAGTGGTCGAGAATGCCCTCGACCGCGTCTCCCACAATTCCCGCAACTCATCCCTCACACCCCCTCCCCGCAATAACAACCAAAACAGAATCCCCCTCGTCCTCATGTACCACCCCACCAACCTCTGGATCCAACTCATCATCCTTCGACACTTCCGCCATCTGCAATCCGACCCCACCACCAAAGACATTTTTCCCTCCCCACCCTTATCTGCCTTCCGGAGGGACTACTCTCTCCGTGACTCCCTTGTCCACTCCACACTCCCCTCCAGCCCCACCACACCCGGCACTTTTCCCTGCAACGGCAGGAAGTGCTACAACTGCCCCTACACCTCCCCCCTCAGCCCCATCCCAGGCCCCAAGAAGACTTTCCACATCAAGCAGATGCTCACCTGCACATCTGCTAATGTGGTATATTGCATCCGCTGTTCCCGTTGTGGCCTCCTCTACATTGGGGAAACCAAGCAGAGACTGGGGGACTGCTTTGCAGAACACCTACGCTCAGTTCGCACTAAACAACTGCATCTCCCAGTCGCGAACCATTTCAACTCTCCCTCCCATTCCTCAGATGACATGTCCATCCTGGGCCTCCTGCAGTGCCACAACGATGCCACCTGAAGGTTGCAGGAACAGCACCTCATATTCTGCTTGGGAACCCTGCAGCCCAATGGTATCAATGTGGACTTCACAAGCTTCAAAATCTCCCCTCCCCCTACCGCATCCCAAAACCAGCCCAGCTCGTCCCCGCCTCCCTAATCTGTCCTTCCTCCCACCTATCCCTTCCTCCCACCTCAAGCCGCACCCCCATCTCCTACCTACTAACCTCATCCTGCCCCCTTGACCTGTCCGTCCTCCCTGGACTGACCTATCTCCTCCCTATCTCCCCACCTACACTCACCTTTACTGGCTCCATCCCTGCCTCTTCGACCTGTCTGTCTCCTCTCCACCTATCTTCTCCTCTATCCATCTTCTATCCACCTCCCCCTCTCTCCCTATTTATTTCAGAACCCCCTTCCCCTCCCCCATTTCTGAAGAAGGGTCTAGGCCCAAAACGTCAGCCTTCCTGCTCCTCTGATGCTGCTTGGCTAGCTGTGTTCATCCAGCTCTACACCTTGTTATCTCTGTCATGAATGGTGATGGATGATTAAACAGCTTCTCTGGAGGAGGAGGCTCCACAAACATCCCTATCTTAATTATGGAGGAGTCCAGCAGATCAGTACAAGAGATAAGGCTGGAGCATTTGTAGTAATCTTACAGTGCCAAGTTGATGATTCATCTTGGAAACCTCGAGAGCATCCACCCAAGACTCAGAAACCCTAAATTGGATCCACCTAATTCAAAAGAAACTCCTGGTAGCACAGTGAAACCAAGCACCACATTAATCCTTGGCCCTTAAGTATCTCCTTATTGCATCTAAAGATTTTTTTCTAAATAAAATACATAGCAACACATTGAGGCAGACATTTGGTAATGAGAAGAAGATTTTAAATACACACATGCAGAGTTATGATGGAATCCACTGTTCTGAAGTGTATTCTCTCTACTTCTCTGTGTTTGAGAGGACCTTTAGTGGTCAAACAAGCAGAATTTCTTCTGACCTTCATTACTGAACTAATGCCTTTTTATTGTATACCTCTTCTGAGTGCAAGGTTTGTGGACACTGCTGGTTGTATCTGTATTATGGGTGCATTTCCTCTCCCTTTGCCTCAACTCAGTAATTTCCTCTTCCTACTGCTCTTGTTCATGTCCATTGTAAGAACATTGTGAATCCCATGTTAAATAGCTCCTTGGAAGAAAGGCGGGAAATTATACATCTCCCTACGTGAAGTTGCTAAAAAGCACCTTTCAAAATACTTCTACAGATGTTCTTTCCTCTCCTTCCCTCTATAGTTGTTCAGAACTAATTACATCTTTAACTTTTTCCTGTTCAAATGAAAGGTTATGAACCTGAAAGGTTGGGTAAAAATTTGTTTCTTCCTATTTTGGAGTGTAAGGGGATGATCTGCCAATGCTCAGTCCTGTTCATGTAACAGATCAACAAACTTTTATGCCAATGCCAAACTTTATGTTTGGTTCTTATTTCCATGTTGCATCATTCAGCCAATTGTGATCTATGATAGCCATGTCAAGAGTGTTCCCTCTAATTTTCTTACTGGCTGTGGGTCCTTGGAGGTCCGTGCAGGGCAGCAACTTCCAGAACCGGAAGTCAGTGCGTGATCACTGCGCCATTACCAATTGTAAGGCAAGAAACCATAGAATGGCTATACACGTGAGCAGCCATGCAGCCTAGAGCAGAAGTTGCATTATCTGGAATGTCTGCATTGTCCATGAGCTACAAATTCATACATTAGCTCATTTAGCCAGCTTTTAGTTTTCGAGAGTCCCAATTTAAACATAACCAGCGGCAAAGCCTGTCTTAAACAAGACAAAGATTACCTTATCGCAAAACTTATTGCTGCAAGTTGCAAATTTAAAAATGATAGGTATCAGCTAAAAATAATAGGTGTGAAGATTAAAAGGAGGTTCAGATCAAAGATACTTAAAAGGTATAGTAAACACTGTTCGAATGAGCCGCAACTCGCAGCACCACCCTGGAGCTACGCAAAGCCAAGGAAGAATACCTATACAGCATCTTTAGCAACAGTGGTTACCCAAAAAGCTAGTCCGCCAATACCTACACACAGACCACAACATGTCCAGAGACACTAGCCACCCTACCATACATTAAGGACATATCTGAAATGACCACCAGATTACTCCACCCCCTAGGAATCATGGTAGCCGGCAAACCAACAGCTACACTACGACAGCTACTGATGAGAATAAGGGATCCGACAACCACAACTAACAGAACCAACATTATTTACAAGATACGAAGACTGCCAAAAAGTTACATAGGGCAAACCAGAAGGAAACTTGCCATCAGCATTCACGAACACCAACTAGCTACCAAGAGACATGACTAACTATCACTCATTTCAATGCACGTGGAGGGACACCAATTTGACTGGGACAACGTAGCCATCCTAGGACAAGCCAAGCAAAGACATGCATGAAAATTCCTGGAGGCCTGGCACTCAAACCGGAACTCCATTAACAAACATGTAGAACTGGACCCCATATACCAACCACTAAGAAACAAACCCAGAAGTGATGCCACGCACCCCAACAAACCGAGACACATAAATAACAAGCGGGACAGAACACTGACGCTTCACCGGAGGCGCACTGATGATGTTACATAGCATGGTGATGAAGCATTTGCAAACAAATGTACCAGCTCGGCGAGCAAGTCAACAACCACATTGACAGGACTCCTCGGTTCACATTGGAGGCCTTACTCCCAGAGGTCAACAGGATGAGAAAGGCATGTTTCCATGGGGACCAGGAGACCTTCAAGGAGTTCTCTTATCCAGGAATGAGAGCACGTGACTAATGTCTGGAGCCTGGCCTGCAGAATCTTGTAGAATTCCTGGAAGAAGTTGAATGACCTCACACTGGTAGTCAAGGTCAGTGAATACATCCTCTCATTTCATCTCTAACTCACTGAGCCAACTGTCTCTGAAGTTGCCTAATGCACCATGTGCCCATGACTCACTCATCAGCACTACCTAGGGCTCAAGACTGAGGCCCAGACACTTCACCTCACCCTCATGCACCTTCCAATGGTTCCTGCCTCATACTCGTCTCTTGTGGTATCCACAAATCTCCAGCTATTCAACAGTGGCAGGCATATTCCCACAGACAGGGTAACTCAATCAGTGACATTTTCCCTCTCTTGCTCAGGAAAGGTGGTACAGGATTGAAGAAAACAAAACAAAACTGACAAGCAGATGACAAGCTCAATCCTCCACATCTCATTTAGGCTTTTAGACACTCAAGAATTCCCAGCCACATCAGTCTTAGACTGAAGACTGCCCCACTGACAAAGAAGGCTTCTCATCTGATTGGACCATTGCACCCACCAGCTCCAGTTCTGCCAATGTATGGTTTCTTGTTGTTAAAATGGAGTTGTGTTAGCACATGGCCAAGTACAAGTGGTACGCAGCCAAGGCAGGAATGGTAAATTTGCATGCCAGCTCACCAGAGAGCAAGGGCATTGATGCGATTTGGTGCGCAGGACTCAAATAGATCCACCATCAGGAGGGACAAACATAGAAAATGCTGGAGGCACTCAGCAGTTCTGGCAGCATCTACGGAGGGGGAAATAGAATTTGTGTTCGAGTTCAACATGACTTTTCTTAAGGACTTGAAATGTTAACTCAGTCCCTGTCTCCACAGATACAGCCAGACTCAGTGTGTTTCTCTGGCATTCTCTGTGTTTATTTCAGATTTCTATCTCCATATTTTGCTGTTATTTGATGTACAGAAGAACACTGACTTAGATGCACTTTGAGATGACCAGGCGGGAGCTGAGCGCGCGGACCATGCCCTGCAGCAGCAGAATGAGCATGGGCTGGAGCAACGTTGGCGGATCGGACATGGGATGGAGTAAGTCCCAGAGTAGCTGCGTCCCCGGAGCGATGGAGGGCTGTATACCTGGAGCGACAGTGAGGCCAGTACGGGGACATCGTGGGAGCCGAGTCCCAGGCAACAGGTGGCCGAGAGAGCTCTTTGGCTGGAAGTGGCTTCGATTGGGTTTGGTTCGGTGGTGGCATTTTCAGAGACGTCTGTTCAGTTGGTCGACCAGCCTGTGAGGCTCTCATTTTCCATGTGGAGTAGGCCCCTGACAGTGGACTGGTGTAGCCCAGGGCAGGACACTCTTGGCAGCATAGTGTGGGCTGGAAAGCCCAGAGTGGGATTCTGGTGGTGGTATAGCAGCAAAGTAGGAAAGTTGGACTCCCTTTAAGTTGTTTTTCTTTATTTTATTCTGTAAATGGCATTTATGTATGAAAGACAGTGCGCACTTTTCACTGCACGTTATATTGAATGTACGTGACAATAAGGGATATCCATTTCAATTCAGTCCTGAGTATATTGGCACATCTGCAGCCTACCAATTTTTTTACACTGTCAAAGAATACAAGGAGCCTGGTTTTAATACAATTGGGCCATCTTGCAGAGCTTCCGCTCCCTGCAGACTCCACAGCTTGCAACCACAGTCCCCATTCTTTTTCATCATTGATATTGGTGACGGACCAAATTCTCTGCCCTTCTTGTATAGATGTACTAACTCAGCAAAACAGCCTAAAACAATCCACACGACTGCCATAAAGTTTGCCATAACAGAAGGAAGTCAACAATGCCTCACCTACAAGTTGAATGGTAGTTTCCTTTAACTGTGATGGGGTCACTGTAGAGCTGAATGCATGTTCAAGCTTCAATGTGTTCGTCACAGGTTTCACTTGACCTAAACAGCCCATATTTCAGATGAGGGTCAAATCAGCTGAAAATGCTGCTTAGCATCACAACCTGACCACTCCTGATAACTCCTGGCACCCCTACAGCATCCTCTCACCAACTCCTTTCCAAAACTGTGGTGCTGAGTAGGCTGCAGCAGAAATAGTCTGAAGCACAGGATGTGATATTTCTAGTCTTGGTACCTAGTTAAGTAGCCATTAATTTTCTTTCTCTCTGCACCGATATTCTTGAGTCCTCCGGGCAACTTTTTGTTTCTTTTCTAAGTTGTAAAATATGTAATTAAAACATTATTTTCTAATTGTTTCAGTCACAGCTAATGTTTTGGACAGTTTGTGGATGGTCAAATCTAGGGAACTGAAACACCGTTTCCTAGTTTGACAGCGAGGTCTTGTAGATCCTCTTTTCTGGAAGAAAAGCCAAAAGAATTGCGAATGCTGTAAATCAGGAACAAAAACAGAAGTTGCTGGAAAAGCTCAGCAGGTCTGGCAGCATCTGTGAAGAAAAATCAAAACTGAGGAAGGGTCACCGGACCCAAAACATTAACTCTGATTTTACTTCACGGATGCTGCCAGACCTGCTAAGCTTTTCCAGCAACTTCTGTTTTTGCTCCTGGTTCCTGGAAGCTCAGCTTTGGTCAGTTTCAGCTCTAGTAGTTTTGACATAGCTTTCAGATTCTTGCCTGCATGCACAGATTTGATTAATACATCCACCAGCAGCCAATTGTACAGCAATTTAGCATGCATTTCAGAATCTGGTCTGTTTGATCTATATTCTAGATTCGGGTTCGATGACCAAACTATTGCTTTGTCACCAAAAACAAGGTCAAACTTTGAACCCTAGATAGAGTTCTGTGATGAAGTAATGCTATTTTTCACTTTGTATTGTCTTGAGACAAATATTGATTTTAATTGCTCGATTTTAACTCTTAGTAACTATTCATACATGTTTATTGTTGCATTGTACTTGATGGTGAGAATATGAAGCAGGATAACAGTTGGTCTACAGGGTCCAAGCCTTTATCACATGAACAATCACATGATCACTGAGGTTAGACAGACAGCACTGCTTACTTCAGAGGCCATTTTATATCATCATCAACCCTATCACTATAAAATTGAAATGCTTTTTGATTAATGCCATATAAGGGTTTGGAATTTTGATTGCCAAAATAAGGAGTTTACTGTTAAATTAATAATCACTTAATTTTTGACTGAGTAACGCTCATTTCCCTTAGCAGAGAAGTCAATACTAGGAGGCAAAGATTTAAGGTAATTGGCAGAGGGACTGGAAAGGAGTCAAGTAGAATTTATTTTTAACCAAAAGGTCATGAGGATCTGGAATTCACTGCCTGTTTTGGTGGTGGAGGCAAAAACATTGCATTAAAAATAATCTAGCAAGTACACTTGAAGTGTCATAATTTATATTTATACAACAGCTGGAAGAAAGGATTAGATTGGAAGATTTTTATTTGGTTAAATTTTGATAATTTAATAGTAAAGACCTAATTTCAGCAATCAAAGTCATGATGGGCTGAGTGGCCTCCTCTTGTGCAGTATTTTTGTATGATTCACAACATACCTTTGATGCTTCTGTACATGATGCGTTTGAAAGACATTACATGACGTACATGCAACCGTTACCAGACTTTCTGATTGTACAGACTGTTGCATTAGAGCAAGATTGTTTTAAATCTTAAAACAATACAGGTATTAGTACAAGTGACAGAATTCATTCTAGTGTCCTGGCCAATATGTTTCCCCTGACCAACATAACAAACAGGCTATCTGGTCATTCCCTTGTTGGTGCTTGTAGGAACTAACTGTCCATGAATTGGGTGCCATGTTTCCCAAATTACAACAGTGACTAGGCTTCAAATGCTTCACACCTGTGCTTTATAATTGCAAAGCATTGTGAGATGACCTGATGTCTTAAAAGATGCTATATAAACCCTAGTTTGTGCCTTATGAAGTTGAGATGTCCTATCAACAATACAATCAGTAAAGATTAGAGACACAGTTATATTGAAGTTTCTGAATAGCAAGCTAAATTCAAAAACATACTCTTCATTGGAGGAGCTCTGTGCTGATGAAAGTTTTCTTGAGACAGGTACAATGTAGCCAGGTAAGAAATTGGGTTTTTGCAGGCTGGTCGTGTGTTACATTGTGACCAGAGTATTGCACATACCGCTTTTTGTATTCAGTGCTTTACGTTTGACTGCATTAAATTCCATTTCTTGGCCCATGTATGTAGTTTGCAATTTGGTATTAGTGTGAGAAATCTATGTGCAGAACATCAAACACAAAAGGACATCTCACTGAGGTCTGTTTGATATGAATTTTATTTCCACAACGGAGAGGACTGTGTAGATCATGTCATGAGTAGAGCAGTGAATTATGGCAAGCTCTTTAAAATGGAACTAAAAGTTATGTCACACAGACCACTAAGAAGCATAGTTTTCTGAACAGTTATGTGTGGCTTCACACAAAACCAATAAATCATTGTTTTAACTTTTTAATGTTGTGTTTAGCTGGGAAATAAAAAAGAAACTGTGCTGGGATGTCATTGTTTTACTGGGACCTCATAAGGATAAACATATGAAATTTATTTGCATAGCTCTAAAACCACAGAAGACTGAGGATCAAAACCAGTCCCTATCTGATGATCTTACAGATTAATCTCATAATTTGCCCATTGTATTCATTAAAAAGCTCAGTACTCCACTCAGTTCTGTCATTCCATTAACATTTAATTTCTTTTTTGCTTGCAGTTTGCCTCTTAAAGGGATAGCCTGACGAAAAATAAGTTTGAAAATAATTTTTTTTTGTTGGATGAAGGAGAGGAATTATTGCCATGAATTATTATGTGATTTATTTCCTTAGAGTCTGCTGATTTCTGAATGCATAAATTGCCTTGTAGATGTCAAATTACTAATTAAACACAAATAACATAGCAGGGTGTAATTAAATTACAAGTCTACTGGTCTGATGATTCAGCTCAGAATAAAATACAAATTAATGACAGGATTCTGCAACTGGATTCAGCAAGTGTATTGGGTTAAGCCAACTTTTTTTTTTGCAGTTAGCTTATTTCATTTGGGGCACCATAACTGGAAGTAAGTAGTACTCAGGTTCCCATTCCTTGTGACAAATTTTCAGTTATTGGTGGGTTTGGCAATGGTTTGAAGTTCACATTCTGAACGACATCCCCAGGATATGCTCCAGTTTTCAATGTGCAGATGATGAGGGCTGTAGAGAGGGAATTGGGAACCCACTCATCTCCAATCAATGACTTCTTTAACTCTTTGAAGGGCTTGTTAACAGGCCTGAGAGGGCAAGAATGCAATTTTCAATTGACAAATGGATGAATCTGTAACAGCCTGATACACGTTAGACCACAGCTTTCTGATTCAATGTGGGGAGAAGCAAAATACTTTTTTAATTATAAGTTGAGAAATGTTGAGACCTAGAGCTCTGACACCAGATAATGCACATTCCTCTTGTTTTGGCTATGTGGCCACTATCATGACCATTTTGGTTGTTTTGCTCTCTAAGATGCTCTTTCGCAAGGCAGTGACAGATCCTGTCATGACTGCCATCCATCTTTGCCAATTGCTCCCTTCAGGCAGTTTCCACCTCCTGGTAATGTTTGGTGCTGCTCCTTGTGTGTTGAGCTTGCCTTTTGGCCCAATTAAGGAGTTTACATTTAATGATAACACTGCATATCTGTGGCACATTGTCAGGACCCTGAAATTAGCTGGGCATCAGATTCCCAAACCCGAATTGAAAATCCAAGGCCTCATTACAGTTTGGTGACTCAGCTTGCTGTGCATTCACATATCCATCAGCTGAGAATGAATTTGAATTTGGGATTAATGATCAACAATAAGACAATCAAGAGGGCATTGAATGATTATTGGATAAAAATAACGTGCAAGGGTATGGGGAAACAGCAGGAGATTGGCAATAAGTCATGGCACTCACTTAATGAGCTGGTACAGGTATATTGGGCCGAATGGCCCCTTTCTGCACCATAACACTTCAGTGATTCTGTGAACATCATGTTTTTGCATTCTACCTTTAAACAGCAGAATGTCCAAAAGTGTTTCCATAGAACATAGAACAGTACAGCACAATACAGGCCCTTCGGCCCACAATGTTGTGCCGACCTATTATCCTACTAAGATCAATCTGCCCTGCATACCCTACATTTTACTATCATCCCTGTGCCTATCCAAGAGTTGCTTAAATGTCTAATGTATCTGACTCCACTACCACTGCCGGCAGCGCAGTCCATGCACTCACCACTCTCTGTGTGAAGAACCTACCTCTGACATCTCCCCTATACCTTCCTCCAATCACCTTAAAATTATGCCCCCTCATAATAGTCATTTCCGCCCTGGGAAAAAGTCTCTGGGTATCCACTCTATCTATGCCTCTCATCATCTTGTATACCTCTATCAAGTCACCTCTCATCCTTCTTCGCTCCAATGAGAAAAGCCCTAGCTCCCTCAACCTTTCCTCATAAGACCTGCCCTCCAGTTCAGGCAGCATACTGGTAAATCTCCTTTGCACCCTCTCTAAAGCTTCCTATAACAAGGCAACCAGAACTGAACACAATATTCCCTACAGTTTGGCTAAATAAATATTGTCAGTCATTTCTTAGGCTTATATGAGGAATTGATTTTGGGTGATTTGTAAGAGAACAACTGGAGTCCATAGAATTGTGGGCCATCAAAGAGTCAACTACTGTGCAAAGAAGTGACAGCTGTAGAAGGGTTTAAGAATAACTTCCAATTTAACTGAAAAGGAATGAGCTGTAAAGCCAGATACTATTGTTAGTAGTACTTATTGTGCTGTCTGTTCTTTTTTAACTGAAATTATATGCAGGCCACCATTTTTGATGTCTAACTCATAGTTATATAGTCTTCCTTAATTGTGGTAATTTAGTTATAGGTGGGCATTTCTTGTGGCTTAGCATTTCCTGTACTGTGGAAAGATGAACATCAATTTGAAGGAAGTGTTCTCAAAGTAGAGAGCTCAAATCTATAGGAATTACTCCCAATATCAAGGGGAGATTCTTCTCTGTCCACAGGGCCAAATATCAGCCCTTCACACTCATCTGCCACAGTTCTGATCCATTTTTCTGCACCAAGGCTCATTGCAGTAACGTGGTTGACTTTTCCTGTATTAGGAGGGGCCAAGCCAGTGTGAGCATGGATGCTTCAGGAGAACAGAAGAGGTGACTCAGGACCTTAAAAAGGGACAATGCAGCCAAAGCTACAGAGTCCTGAAATCTTCCTGTATCTGGACTTATCAGAGAGGCAGACACCACGTGATCTTCTCCCTTTAATGGGTGGGAGAACTGAATTCTTTGGCAGATTAGCACATAATTAGCTCATAAAAAAAGTAGAAAAACATTCATTCTATCTTGGACAAAGTTCGTCTGTAGACTGGCGACAGAATCCTCCCTTCAGTAAATTACACTGTGTTGTGGAATGTTTATTTTTGTCACTGAGATGTGCTCTGGTTGGAGAAAGAAATTGAGCAAATTGTTCACTATTTGTACGCTCATGGCTTCAAGTGGTTCCGAAATTATAGATGTTTCAGCATAAGCACATATTTTATCTGAAAGCGGATTTTGCCACCTCCTGTCTTAACTCCAAATTTAACTTTTCCATCAAGCAACATCTTGAGCAGCCTACCAGCCCATAGCCTGACCCAACTTGCAGAGCAGACAAAATATGCATTGCCAAGGACGTTTCATCATCTGCAACCAATTCTTGTCGTTATTTTATTAAAAATTACTTTTTGGATGTGCTCATTGCTGCCATGGCCACTGTTTATTGCCAATCCCTAATTGCCCTTGAGAAAGTGATGGTCATCTGCATATTTGAACTGCTGCAGTCTATGTGATGTTTGAAAGGGAGTTCCAGGGTTTTGACCCAGCGACAAGTGAAGCAACAATGATATATTTCCAAGTCAGGATGGTGTGTGGTTTGAAGGGAAACTTGCAGGTAGTGGTGTTCACATACATATGCTGCCCTTGACCTTTGATGTGGTATAGATAGTGGGTTTAGAAGGTGATGCTGAGGAGTCTTAGTGAATTGTTGCACTTGTGAAAAATCTTGTATTGAAGTCATGTTTGATTCTTTTCTTGCCTGCCATCCAGCTCAAACCAATCAATTATCTATCTTGTGTAAATTAGTTTGTGTGGACATGTGTGTCTATCTATAGTTACTTGCCCCTCTTTCAGTCTCTCTATTCTTGACATTATGACTCTTACTCTTCAAGTTCTTCACTTTTGCTCATATTAACCTCTACCCAACAGTACAAGAATTGTACAATCCCTACAGTGTGGGAGCAGGCCAATCAAGTTCACACCGGCCCCCAAAAGAACATCTCACCCAAACCCATCCCAGTACTCTATCCCTGTAACCCTACATTTCCCGTGGTATTCCACCTAGCCTGCACACCTTTGGACTGTGGGAGGAAACTGGAGCACCTGGAAGAAACCCAGGCAGACACAGGGAGAATGTGCAAACTCCACACAGACAGTAACCTGAGGCTGGAATCAAACCCGGGTCCCTGGTGCTATGAGGCAGCCACTGTGCCACCCCACACTTTTATACATTCTCACTGTGTTGATATGTATCATAGATTCAGAGTCATACACCACAGAAACAGGCCATTTGGTACAACCGGTCTATGCTGAACCTATTCCCAAACTAAACTAGTCCCATTTGCCTGCTCCTGGCCTGTATCCCTCCAAACCTTTCCTATTCATGTACTTATCTAAGTGTCTTTTAACTGTTGAGCTGTGCCCACATTCACCACTTCCTCAGGAAGTTCATTCCACACGCAAACCAGTCTGTGTAAATAATTTGCCCCTCATGTCTGTTTTGAATCTCTCTTCTCACCTTAAAAATATGCTGCCTAGCCTTGAAAGACCTGATCCTTGGGAAAAGACACCTGCTATTCACCTTATCTATATTTCTCATGAATCTAGAAACCTCTATAAGGTCACTTCTCAACTTTCTATGCACCAGTGAAAAGTCCCAGCCAACCAGCCTTCTTTCTCAACTCATCCCTTCCCAGTACCTCAAAAGTGGAATGCGTTGCCATTCCTAATTTTCCTTTTCTAAGTTGATGTCACTATCTCTTTTAAATAGATTGTTCAATGTGTAAGAAAAGTGTTTGCCTGTATTCATACTATTCCTTAGGGCTGATACATTACTAGTTATTAGTGAAATTGTGATGGATTAACTTGGATGACACAAAATTCCAGTTACGTCAAAGTAGTCAACCATTGCCAGCAGCAGAATAGCGACTCCCACAGAACAGTGGCTGTGACATATCAAAATTCTCGTCCTGTTTATACTAGATTAAGAAAATAAATCTAATCTTGACATATGGCCACACTAAGCAATCAGAGCAGAGATAGACCACTTGAGTTCAAAATCATGACCTGTGGGGAAAGCAATTGAGACTGAGTCTCCCTGTGAAACCTGTGACTGTGACTCAAGCTGGGAGAGAGTTAAGTGTTGTCGATCGAAGAGCTGAAGTTTTTACAGCAAGTTGAAAACTGCATGAAGCAGAAAGTGGCTAGTTTGTTCACCACAATGAATCACAAGGCAAAGATCTTAGAACTGTTTGACAAGCAGGTCTCCTCTCTGGCAAGGATGAGGAGAAGAGTGGTAGCCTACTCCAATGTCAAAGGTGGCTTGAGCAGAGAACATCCTCCTCGTCCATCCAATCCTACAGGAAAAGGGAGTGGCCCTTGTAAAGAGGGCCACAAGGAGTGACCTACAGCAATGAATGACTGGACTAATTCAAGAAAAGGTACAGCATCATCTTCCACACAGTCAGCACCGAGGGTACACCATTTACAACAGCAATGACAGTCAATTGACTAAAAACTGTCTCATCCACCTCTTGAATGATTATGCAATGAAAGAGATTTTGAACACAAATGCCACCAAACTGTTGGCTTTCTCTTGCCAAGCATGGAATGTGAAACATGGAATGCTGAAAAGTGGAGCAAGGAACCTGTCACAACGAATTACATGGATAGTGTTGGAAAGCAGCCATTTTGAGATAGGAAAGTCAAAGAAGCCACATTTGCTTTGTGAAAGTCACCCAAGCAGTAAGAGGCTTACAAAGTCGCCTGGGCGACCTCCAGCATTTTTGAAGAGCAGATCAGAAAAGTAGACAAAATGTAATTATGGGACAAAGGGAGAGTTATCATGATTCAAAACAACTGGCACACACACTCCAACATTTCTGGCATCCTCAGTATCAAACTGATGTTCCTACCTCTCAAAACAACAACCACACAATCGAATGGGAGAGTTAGGGGGTTGATAGGCGTGGCTTAGAAACCTAAAAACACACTGCCAACAGCAACTGGCTTCTCACGTTACTGAGGCCATCAATAAGAAGCAGGAACGCAGACCAAAAATTCCAGGGGCCATGTTTGTAATGAGGAAGTTGTGAAAGATGGTGACCAAAGTCAGAATCATCTGCTGCTTTTACCATGCTGGTATCCAGCAGGCTGTCACTGCACAAAATGTCGAAAATGAGGAGCAGTGTGGAGCCAACTAAACCGATGACCAAATATTTTCCACTAACTTATAAAATACAGGCTGAATCTTGAAAACAGTATTGAAGGAATGCTGCACTGTTGAAGGTGCTGTCTTTCAGATGAAATGTTACCCTGGGATCCCACTACCCTCTTGTGCAGATGTGAAAGATCCCAATTCACAATGTGAAAAAGACCAAGGAGTTCAACCTGGTATTCTGGGTGAATATTTACTCCTCAACCACAACCACTCAAGCAGATGAGCTGGTTATTATCACATAGTCACATAATTTGCAAATTGACAGCAGTGTTTCCTATATTACATGATTGCAATTCATAAGTATTCAATTGTTTATAAAGCATTTTATGAAAGCGTTGTACTATAAGAGAATGTTTATGATTTTACATGATGATGTGACTCTGACATCAAAAGTCACATGGTACCAAGACTCTGAAGCAGAGACTGGAATGACTACAGGACAGCTGTAATACAGAGATCAGCTTTCTGTACATTGTTATGTAAATAAAAAGGAGTTTGTTGGAAGTCAGACAACTTACATAAGGAAGAGACAGTGTTGTGGCAGACTTAGAACAGGGACTGTCTTGTCTATGAGAGCAACCTTTACAGTGCAGATCTGAAACCAGACACCCAGATCTTATAGAAGACAGAGTCTTTCAGAACTCAACAGTATATTGTATTCACAGTGTCAGTTCAATCCATGAAACAGCTTAAACCAGTCCTGAGTTTGGAAGATAAAAATGCACATTCTTTCTTCTTTGAGTTGTGCTGTGTTTTGTGTCATCCTTTTAGTGTGTCTGGTTTAACTGCTCCAGACATTTAACCTTCCACAAATTGTTGGGTAGTGATTCAGTTTAATTTCTTTTACTTCACTGCATGTTTGTCTTGAGCTGAGGGCAATTGTTACCTAGTGAGGCATATCATTTTCTACCCACGCAGCTTCCAAATGAGGTTTTGAAGCCTGGCATATTTCCTGAATATGCTTCTCATAAGTTTGTGAGTTGCTCGAACTACAATGAGTCTGTACACAGGAAATTATGTGCCAATCAACCAAGTTCCCATGTTGACCGGAAGCACTGGTAGCTTGGATATTGATTTGCATTTGGCTTTTGCGCTCTATACAGTCCTTGCTTTTCCTTTTCAGCCCAACATGAGAAAATCTAATCATCACTTCACAGTGTAGTACTAAATTTTGCAAACTACACAACTTGACAACATTTCAATAGGCTTAATAAGAAAGTCAGGAAAAAATCTAGAATCTTTGTAAATCAAATACTGCGGCTATGCTACTTCGTTGCTTAAAATGTACTTAGAAATCAGAGGCTCTCCTGCATTTAAAAGAACTTTTTATTTCGGTAGAAATGACTTAATATATTCATTTTTCCTGGGTTTTGGAAAATGCATAGAAACGTGAATATTATTTGCAAGAAGATTGCCCAGCATTTACAGGAAACAGAGAAGGACTAATCAAAGGTCATCTTTGGCAGTTGGGAGAGAACTCAGAAATCCTAGCATCCCTGATTACCTTGTTATCAAACCTCTTTTGAATTAATTACCCAGCGGCACTGACAAGCTGCAGGTGGGAATGGTGGATGAGAAAGTGGAGAACGGGAACTTTTGGGGGTAGACCCCTGCAACAAGGAATTGGGAGGTTGGGAGAGGATTATGGGGCAGGAGTAGGGAAGTTGGTTAGACTGATGATGGGTGGGAGGTGAGGACAGAAATGAAGTTGCAAGTTTTGTTTGGAGAATGGGAGCAAGAGGTAAAGCTGATCATTATTGTGGATTTACCCCAGGCCCTGGGTGAAAACGGTGCCTTTCATTTTGGCCCACAAGCTGTGCTATATAGAGCAGTTACCTGCTTGCTTTGGATCCTCCCATCTCCATTTTCTCTTTGGAGATCCCAAATTTGGCCAGTCAATGTTAAATTTAAATTGGGCTATGAGCCAAACCAATTTAAATGTTACTATGAAGAGTCTACCTCGCAAGATTGCAGCATATACATGCAGCCCAGCGATGTGAGAATGGTGGGTGGCACATGTATTCGTGTAGGTTGGGATCAGTTTTTAGCTTTTTTTAACACCTGTGATCCCCAACCCTTAGCTCTGAACTATCCTCCCTGATCTGGGGGTGGGGTTACAATTCCTGATGTCGTATTTATCAGTGGAAATAAATTACAGAGACAAACCTTTGGTCCCTATTCTCGGATCCATTTCCCACTGACTTGAACCTTCTTGCTTTATTTATTAAGTGCAGATAATTGCATTAGAGGAACTGACTTGGGGAAAACTGGTTTGATTCAACAGTGAAGTATAGGATTGGAGCACCAGTGTACGTTATGCAATGTAAGCGTGGTTTTTAGAGTAGGACATGCAAATTCTGGACCTATTTTTTGTATTTTTTATGCAAGAACCAAAATGTTTGAAAGTATCAGACCAGCACCAAGACATGGATCTGGAGTTTAGTATTCAGGCATATTGGCAGTAGCAGGGATGGGTGCTGATAATGCACAGGAGACCAAGAGTGCGTGAAGCCCATCTATCAATGACATTTTAAAACAGCACACTTTAAAGATGAGTGCTTACATAATTATTATGTTTTCGTTCCATGTTTGAAGTACAATTGTGATATGGCATTTCTGTCTTGCCTTTTCCTGGTGGCCTTTCAGGACTAAACACACCAAGTCTTGTGGTATGAAAGGGAGGTTTGATTGATTGCATGCTGCTTTATGTTAGTGAGGTTGGCTTGGAGTAGGGATGAGGTGACATATATTTAGCATATAGTTCTTTGATGGGTGCAGTGGAGCAGCCTAAGTGAATGTGTGATGTTCATACTGCATTTTTTGGTAATCACCTTCTGCGTCCTCCTTTTTGTCAGAATTTTTTGTGGTCTTTCCCATGTTTCTCCAATAGGTCCACTCCTGAGTGCTGCACAAAGTTACAGAACACAGCACACCACAACCATTCTGGACATCCTGGACACCATAGAACCATAAAATCCTGACAGTGTGGAAGCAGGCCATTCAGCCCATTGAGTCCACACTGACCCTCTGAAGAGTATCCCATCCAGAACCACCTCCCTATCCTATCCCTGTAACCCCCTGCATTTCCCCTGGCTAATCCAATCCACCTAGCCTGCACATCCCTGAACACCATCGGCAATTCAGCATGGCCAATCCACCTAAACTGCATACCTTAGAACTGTGGGAGAAAACTGGATCATCTGGATGAAACCCACGTAAACACGGGAGAATGTGCAAACCCCACACAGACAGTCACCTGAGGGTGGGTCCTTGGGGTGTAATGAAAAATTCCTCAAGAATGGCAGAGGGTAATGGTTTAGGCATGTTTTTGTGACAAGAAGCCTGTGTCCAGTGGGGTTCCGCAGGGATTTGTGGTATATAAATAATTTAGACTTGAATGTAGGAGGGTAAATCAGGAAGTTTTCAAATGATATGAAAATTAGTGGGAGTCAGGAGGATAGCCTTACATTTCAGGAGGATATGGACAGGCTGGTCAGATAGGCTAATCAGTGGCAAATGAAATTCAATCTGGATAAGTGTGAATTGATACACATGGGCAGGTCAAACAAGGTAAGCGGATATAGGATGAACGAGGAAGGGTTCTGAGGAAAGGTCACTGGACCCGAAACGTGAACTCTGTTTTCTCCTTCATAGATGCTGCCAGACCTGCTGAGCTTTTCCAGTAACTTTGTTTTTGCATAGGATGAACAGTCCTGGGTAGGGACCCCTAAGATGCTGGGAAGCAGCAAGGAGCAGAAGGACCTTGGTATGCATATCTACTGTCCCTTAAGATAGCAGGGCAAATAGATAAAGTAGTTAAGATCAACCTAACCACCTGATGCACATCTTCATCATATCCCATCACCTACATGAGTGTGAATATTATTCACTGAATTCCCCTGGGCCTCATTTGTCAGGCTTCTGAGGGGTCTTGTCAGCCATATTTTAAATGAGCATCCCAATTTTCTCCAATCAGATAGCATTTAACTCTGAAGTGTGAAGACTCCATGGAGATTGGACTGCCACCAAACTAAGGAATCATGGCAGCTGCCCTGGAATGTTGTACCCACAGGCATCAAATGTCTCTTTGTGATTGCACAACAGCTGCACACTGCTGAGTGAAAAGTGCTTGTGGTTAACAACCAGCCTTTTTTAGCTGAGTGCTTTATTTGTCACATTTAATAATGTCAGCATTTGTGCAAACCCGGGTGTCACTCATTCTGAGTGGCAGCATTGCAAAGTCCACATACTTTATGGCCCTAGCAAATAAGCCATCAATCCCTACCCATATGTATTTTCTTCTCTTTTGTGATTTGAGTGTCACTGGCAAGGCTAGCCTTTATTGTCCATTCTTAGTTGCCCTTGAACTAAGTGGCTTGCCAGGACATTTCAGAGGGCAATCACACCTCTCAGAGTCTGGAGTCACATGTAGCCCAAAACACATAACGTTAGTAGATTTGGGTGAGGGGTTGGAGAGTGGATCACTGCTGGAGACTTGGTTCCTGCTCCTCTTGTCCCACAAGCAGTATAAGGATCTGTTCCCTGCACTGCAAGTCTGCCCCCACCTCTATCCTGACTGCCAGGCTAACCAGTGTCCCCACTTCTGTCCTGCAATCTCTCCCATTACCCTTCTCTCCCGACTCCTGCTTGCTGGCATCTGTCCTTATGGGATATTAATGAAACAGATGGGCTTTTATGACAACTTGACAATAGTTTTGTGATCTCCATTACTGAGACTAGCTTTATTTGCAGAGTTATATTAAATTGCTGTGATGGGAGTGGAAACCATGCCCCAGAGCATTAATTGGACCCCACTACACTATTATCCCTGCGAGGAGGAGTTTGTAGGCTATGAACATGGAGATCCTGCTCATGTCTCTGCAAGAGACTTGGAAAGATCCAGAGGCAAAGAGGATGAGAATGATGGCAATTGTTGACACCTGCTGATAAATCCTGGTCACCAAGTGCAGTTGCCAGAAGATCGTGCTCCAGCAGACTGCAAATGCGTGGCACCAGCTGACACCCTGGGTCTCTGGAGAAATCTTCTTGACTGCCCGCAGTTCCTGTGTGCCAAGAGTTAGGCTCCTGTGAGCTGTACCTCTCTGCCCCTGCCCTCATACAGAGCTGTTAATCTGTGAGCAGTAGATCATTGCTCCTGCTGGTGTATTCCCTGTGCATGCTGGTGTTGCTTGCCTATTTCCCTGTGATGTGTTCATAGCCCTCAATTGCCATGCTTCTATTGATGGGTTCTACAAGAAGGCAGGATAATTTAGATCCAGAGTTAAATTGTGAGGCCAATATCAATATCATTCTAATTAAGTGATTTACATACTAAAATCAGCCAGTTGCTTTCCCCCGTTTCCCGAGCTTCCCTATAGGCTTGTACTTTTCTGTGATTTCATCCTCCATCTCCATGCAATGTCATATTACTCGTCATCCATTTAGCAAAGCAGGAGTCAGTCATCTTACACCCGACGTTCATTTGCATTTCACAGTTCAATACAAACTCCAGTCTGCTCTCTTCCCATCCTAGGGAACACTGGTCTTTTTTTTAACTTTGTAAATGCACTGCCCAATCACCCAATTAAACAGCTAAACAATTAACAAGTGCTGCACATTGGTGCAGTGCATCAGTAACAAACAAAAAGAAGAAGCAAGGGTAGGGAAAGAGGGAGGGTTAAATCAGTATGGTGTTGGTTTAGAGGGAAAGTAATTCACCTGCAGTGCCCACCTCACTGTAAAGACTTTGAGGTGCTGGTGGGCACCATGAAAACACCAGTTTTTTTTTGCTTTAGAAAGCACTGGCATTTCAGAAATTTTCTAATCAACTTGTTCAGAGTTTTATTACACCCCACTGAAGTAGGTGGGATTTGAACACAACTTTCCTAACTCAGAGGCAGGGGCCTGACCACTGCACCACAAGAGCCCTTTTCAATTCCATTAGCTGCTGTGGTGGGTTTTTGAACAACTTTTGCCAGGGGACTTGACCAGCCCTTGAGATTACTAGCCCAGTGGTAGTCTCATTATGCTACTGCCTCTGCAGAACTCTAAACTTGTTTTTCTAATCAACCTGTTCAGAAAATGTTTTTGTGTACTTCTAGAGCAGAAGGCACTTGAACCCAGGCCTCCTGGGCCAGGGGTAGTGACAATACCACTGTGCCACAAGAGGGTCCCCAAGACCAGTCCTGAAATATATGCTCCAATGAGCATCAGCTGCTGTCTATTGTCTCTATAGCATTTGCAACTTTGCTTAGGGTCCTCTTGTGATGCAGTGGTGATATCCCTACCCCTGAACTGAGAGACTGGATTCAAGTCCCACCTGCTTTAGAGGTGTGTAACAACATCTCAGAACAGGTTGATTAGAATACAGGTTTTTAAAAATATTACAACATTGCCATTAAACCCCTACATACTCTAGTGGTGTGGGGAGATGGTGGCAGAGTGCTAATGTCACTGGGCTAGCAATCTAGAAACCCAGGCCAAGGTTCTGGGGACATAGGTTCAAATCTCACCAGGGCAGATGGTGAAGTTTGAATTTAGTAAATATCTGGAGTTAAAAAGATGGCCTACTGGCAATCATGCAACCACCATTAATTATCTTTAAAAAACCCATCTGGTTCACTAAATCTACCATCCTTACCTGATCTAACTGACATGTGACTCCAGATGCACCACAATATGATTGACTCTTAACTGTCCTCTGGGCAGTTAGAGATGGGCAATAAATGCTGGCCTAGCCAGTAATGCCCTCATCCCATGAATGAATAAAGACAAATGTGTAGTAACATCTGTGAACAGGTTGATTAGAAAAAAATCTCACAACATTGTCACCCAAACCCAGTTATTTACCCAAATTAGAAGTTTCCCCAAAGTTTTTTTTAATTCAGCAATGTTCTGGATATTAGTAGAAGTGGAAAAATGGAGGACAAATCTTAGACTTAACGAGACTGCTTACCTCATTTCACGTGACCAGAGCACTTCTAGTGTTTTAATGGAGCACAGGAGGTAAGCCGATCAGAGTAAAAGTTTTAGACATGAGCAGAGAAGGAAATTGCACTTTGTAAAGTCAAATCTCCGCCTCTTCAGATGGAGCATTCTCTGACTTTCAACAACTTTGAAAAATTGTGACCCATGTTTACAAGGTCAAGGGAAACCAGTGGAAACTTCTGATCATCTTCTTAAGGGAAAATCTGTAGGAGGTTTTGCTCCCTGTAGCATGGGAACAAAATGCCCTTTTAAAAATCAAAGGACTTGAGACCCTAGAACATTGCACAAATCATATGTGAATACTTACAGGACAGATCTCCTACAAATTTCAATAAATGTGCATTTAAAATGCTTAACTTCTCCCAAAATATTTTCAATGGCTGTAAATAGTCTATTCTTAAAAATGTCCTTACTCCTGCTACGTTTCCTCTGGGACACACAAAGGGATGTGGCAGAAAGATTCTTATCATAACGTCCGAATAAGGAAGACAAAGGAGAAAGTGAATAGAGATTTGCAGATGGTATTGTGGTTCATGCAGATTGTTGGAGTGGATTGTTCAGGGAATGCTTGCTTTACTCAGCTCTGTATATTAATATGGTTAAGGTCAAACTTTAAAAAAATTAATCAGTTGTCAGGCCCCGAATACTTGGGGTCAGGATATTCCTGAAAGACCAGATACAATAGAAATTCTACAACGTACTGTTGGGGTATCACTCAAGATCAATACCTACTTATTTAATGTAGAGTTAGTGTTTCAGGCACCAACAGCATTGAATATTACTGTTTGTCCTGCAATCCATGCGCATCGCAGAAAAACGTGAGACATGCCACAAAGTGATACTGACAAATTTTGTTTACATGGGTGAAGCGGCAACAATCTTACTTAGGAATATAGGAACATGAGTGGGCCATTTCAGCCCCTTGAGCCTGTTCTGCCATTCACCAAGATCATGGCTGATCTGCAGCATAACCCCATAAACCTGTCTTTGGCCCATATCCCTTAATACCTTGGCTTAACAAAACCTCATCTATCTCAGATTTAAAATTAACAACTGATCCAGCATCCACAGCCATTTGTGGAAAAGAGTTCCAACCCCCTGCCACCCTTTGTGTGTCAAAGTGCTTCCTAACATCGGTCCAGCCTAATTCTCAGACTCTGCCCCCTAGTTATAGAATCTCCAACCAAGGGAAATATCTTTATCTACCCAGGCTTTTCCTGTTATTATCTTGAAGACTTTGATCAGATCACCCCTCTTACAGAGAAAATAGGCCTCGTTTGTATAACCTGTCCTCATAACGTAACCTCTGAAGTCCAGGTATCGTTCTTGTGAACCTACAGTGTGCTTTCATCAAGGCCAATATATCTTTGCTCAGGCGTGGTGCCAGATCTTATAGGGTCTTTTTTCACAGTAAACTTCAAAACAAAATCCGGTGGGTTCTCATGGAACATTTGAAACATTAACATTTTGTTGTTTCATGCAGTGGGCATGAAGCCAAGTGATGCAAAACCTCCTCCTTCAGGTTGTCTTGCATCTGAAGGCAAAACACAAATACATGTCCAGGCCCTCAGAGCCACAGACACGTGGTATGTCTGATGGCTAAAGAATAATCCTAGAACGAAATAGACTAAATCCAGCTTTGACATTAATAGGAGAGATGATGTGAACAGTCTTGCATCTTGGTGACTAAGCCTAGACAAAGTGGTTAAGGTGCAGTTTGCAGCATAACATGTCTATAAACAACTTTGTGCTGTGCAAAATCTAATAATTCATTGCTGTTCATGCATAGTTCGTGACTGCTATCATATTTGTGTGGTCTTTCTTCTTTAATGCTGCTTGCTTGGCAGGAATAATAAACTAGATTTTTGGCTGAGGCTGAGGTCCTGCTGCTGGAAACAAAACTGGGAATTAATTGACCTCCATCCAGTGGGTGATGGGACTCGGGGACAATATGTTGCTGGCGTTGGCCAGTTAACAAGTTAACAGCAACACCCCACCCCCCCCAACCGCTGCCCACCAGTAACAACTGGGCTGCTCTCCAATGTAGGAAAGCGGCTGTCCTCCCAGGGTAGCCAGCTTAATCAGGGGCTGCACTCCCAGCAAACTCAGCAGCAGTGCAGCATGAAGTGGCCACTGATGAGGATGGAACACAAGTGGCTGTGTGCCCCATGGCATTGCAGGAAGGCCATGCAGATGGTGATGTTGAAGGGATTGGGGTGGGTGGCACCATTGGTGCGGGCATTTGGCAATTGTCCATAAGATGGGACCAGACTCCAACTGAAAACCAATGAAAAGCTGCCAAAGTTTACCTGCAAGCCTTCTCACACAGTGGAATGCCTACCGAATGCAGGGAAAATGTCCCCAGAAATGGGAAAGGATCCTTAATTAGTTATTAAGTGGATCAATTGACAGAAACAATCAGCAGAAAGATATCAAACACCTCCTGACCTTTTTCCCCCATCCTAATATCAGCCTGAACCCAATTGGCCAGTAAATTTCCACAAATAATCAACTGAAGGATTACCCAGCCAGCCTGGTGACTTACTGAGTGAATGTACAGCAAGAAAAACAATTCCCTTGGGCAACTTGCCCTAAATGACGTTTGCCCACCTCTTGGTGACCAATTACAAAGTAAAGTAGCCCAGACTCCTATGTGGTGGAAGGGAATTGATTAGCAAGACTTAAAGTAGAAAAAACTAGATAAAAGAGAAACACAGCAAAACCGACCTGCTCATATCCCCACAAAATATATTGGTTTGTTTTATTAAAGACAACATACGTCAGATAGTTTTACACTAGGTTGTTATTAAACTGTATACCTCACCAGTTGGAGGAAACAGATTGGTATATTGAAAATCTCATGAATCATATGTCAGTACAGTTTCCTGGCAGGGAGATGCCAGATTGCTAAGATTAACTTGTGTGGACTTGTGCCAAAATTGGGTGAGGAGTCCTACAGAAGAGCTGAGCAACAGCCTGTTATAGCTACACTCAGAAAATAATACCTTACAGCTAATGTCACAGACTTCTCCTTCACCATCATGGGTATGCTCTGTCACACCAGCAGGACAGGTAGGAATGGTGAAACATACTCTCCTGATCATAGAATCCCTACAGTGTGGAAGGAGGCCATTCTACTCATTGAGTCCACACTGACCCTCCAAAGAACATCCCATTCAGACCCACCCCTATACCATATCTTTGTATTTCCCGTGGCTAATCCATCTAGCCTGCACATCCCTGGACACTATGGGCAATTTAGCATGGCCAATCCAGTAAACCTTTGGACTGTGGGAAGAAACCAGAGCAGTTGGAAGAAACCCATGGAGACATGGGGAGAATGTGCAACCTCCACACAGAGTTGCCCAAGGGTGGAATTGAACCTGGTCCTGGGGTTGTGAGGCACCACTGAGCCTTCCTACCACCGAAGTTGAGTAATATGCAGTGAAAAGTGAGTAGGCTTTCAAGTTTCCGATGTTGATTTTGGACCCCAATAAGGCTCATTTGATGTGGCAAGAAAGCCCCTGCTAATTACCATCCAGAACCCTCCCTTAGCTGATGGACCAGTAGTCATCCATGTTGAACACCATGTTGATGGAACACTGACGGTAGCAAAGACATAGAACTTACTCTGCTTCACTGTCCAAGAATTACTCAGTAGTACCATCATTGGCCGAAACTGGCTGAATCCTGAAGGACACATCTGCCAGTCTGGACCTGCAGTACATTGTAAGAAAATCAGCAATGTGGAAAACTCTACTTGATCTAATCCACCACCTGTCTACCTGAATCCATCCATGACAATATTGCCAGGAGTGAGCAACATACAGTCCTTCTGGAGACCAAATTCCTGTCTTCACAATGAGTGCCTCTTTCTTTGTGCACTTTGATACTCACACCATACCAATTGAGGTAGATTCAGAAGAGATATATCAACTCAAAACTGGACATCCATGAGGAATTGTGGGACAATGACAGCAGCAAAATTATGTGTCACCACAATTTGGAATAGTTTTGCCTGGCATTTCTCTTACTGTACCATTGCTATCAAACCAGAAGACCAACACTAGTTCAATGAGGAGGGCATGCCAGAAGCAGCACCAGCAGGGCTAAGGTGTCAGTCTGTTGAAACTACTACACAGAACTGCAGCGGACTTAGTAGGCAATAGACAAAGCTAAGCAAATGCACAGTCAATGGCAAAGTTTTGGCTTGCTAATTTTAGGAGGGATATGCTTCTATTAAGACACTTCAGGGAAGACTTACTGGATTGGTTCTTGAGATAAAGAGGTTATCTTATAGGAAGAAGTTAAGCAGCTTGAGTCTGCCCTCATTGAAGTTTAGAAAAATGAGAGGTGAAGCATATTTAGGTTCTGAGGGTAGTTGGCAAGGTGGATGCTCAAAAGATGTTTTCCCTCAAGAACAAGGGGCACAATTTCAAAATAAGGGGTACTTGTGTATAAAGGAATGATTCACTCAATCATTGAGCTATTGGATGGTTTACATCATCGATGAATTCATATTCAAGCTAAGAACCAATACTTTGAAGAAAAGAAGGGGATAAACTTTGTAACATGAAAGATTATAGCAGATGCAGAAATTAAAGAATCCGATCGGTAGCAATAATGACAAATAAATAAAGTGACTCAAGATAGACTTTTACTGTTTACTTTTCTGAACAAAAACGGTTCACTTACAGGTGATTGGAAACGCTTAATTGAAACAACATTTACATGTTTGAACATTTGGATATTTTTATAAAAGTTGAGAACTTTATTATTTCTCTGAAATTGTGTGAATCATCCCTTTATGTGCAAGTTTAATCTCAATGAATGTCAGCTCTGGGAAAACTTCATTACCGAGAGCAAATGTAGATTTCTTCTGTTTGTTGCGTTGCGTGCTAAGAAGTAATTTCGCAGACAAACTAATCTACAGGAACACGAAGAGCGTTGTATAACTTGCATTTGTGAGCAGTCAGTTCCCTTAGATTTAGTGTACTAATCTTATCATGACTGGGACAAAGGTGCATTGGCAGTACATTAGAAAGCGTGATTAAAAGGGGAAAGCTGAAATTGCTCTAATGTCAGCTGTTTTCCTTCACAGGATACTGAGTGGTTCCTGTCACTACCAGATACTGATTGCATAAAACCTCAATCCAGAAATGCTTGTCAAAAATCATTTCCTCAGCCAATTTGGACCTGCTGAGGTTGGAATAGCTTTGTCACATCCAAGGTGGCCTTCATTGTTCAAAGAGCGGGGTTCAGTCATTCTGATTATAGCAGATATCCGCACTAGAGGCTCATGCTGTTGCCTTGCCCAGGCGTTAAAAGGACAGCATCCTGAACAAACTGCACTGGCACATATTAAACATTCCTATAGCCTGATTTATTGGTTCTCTGTATTTGTCACACATAAAATTATGCAGCAAATAGTCTTAAGAGATACGTGACCAAATAATCATCTATTGTCCTCTTGCTCTTATTGCATTGATTCGTTCACATAGAATGAATGTAATCATTTCATTGGGTTAAATCCCATTTCTATGTACAACTTTATAAGTGAAATTTAATGGTTAGTTATCCAGTGAGCCAGGTAGATCACACTTTTAAAATCAAACTTTCTATTTACAGAAGGGGGAACAATAGTATTTCCTTTACTCTATTATCCTTTCATATAAAAAGAAATAGTCACAAAGCACTCCATTCCATTTATACAAAAAATGTGGATCCATGCCAGTTTACTTTAAAATTAACACTGCTCAAAGACTTATGTGAGAAAATCAACTTTCAGGCACCATAAATGTCACTTAGGTTTTGAAATGGTGACCATGTCAATCAAACAATTTGGTTGCACTTGGTAATGAGATTAGCAACATTTAAATTTGTGGTTTAGAGACCTGGCTTCTGGTCTATTAGTCATGCTTCATCTTTCACATTCGCACAGTGTCACCTCTATGCCTACAACCCCTCCCTGTAATTCCCAGTTACTATCATTTGCATTGCTTTTCATCATAATTCATTCATCATCATTAATTTTGAGGTCACAGTCTAGGTGCCTATGAGCAATGTAAGCATTCCCTTGTCAGGGACAGTTGACGAGCAGTGGAGGACTTTCAAAGCAACCTTTCAAAGTGCTCAGCAAAAGTATATTCCAATGAAAAGGAAGGGCTGTAAGAAAAGGGGTAATCTGCCATGGGTGTCTAAAGAAATAAGGGAGGCTATCAAATTGAAAGAGAAGGCATACAAAGTGGCCAAAAACAACATGAAACTAGAAGATTGGGAAAACTTTAAAGGTCAACAGAAAGCCACAAAAAGAGCTATAAAGAAAAGTAAGATAGAACATGAGAAAAAGCTAGCACAGAATGTAAAGACAGAAAGCAAAAGTTTCTACAAATATATAAAATGAAAAAGAGTGGATAAAGTAAACGTTGGCCCTTTAGAGCATGAGAAGGGGAATTTAGTTATGGGATATGATGAAACGGCCGAGGCATTGAACAGGTATTTTGTATCGGTCTTCACAGTGGAGGACACTAATAACATGCCAGTAATAGACAAAGAGACGAAGGTAGGTGAGGACCTGGAAACAATCATTATTACGGAAGAGGTAGTGTTGGGCAAGCTAATGGAGCTAAGGATTGATAAGTCTCCTGGCCTTGATGGAATGCATCCCAGGGTACTAAAAGAGATGGTGGGAGAAATAGCAGGTGCACTGGCGGTAATTTTCCAAAATTCGCTGGACTCTGGGGCAGTCCCAGCAGATTGGAAAACAGCAAATGTGACGCCACTGTTTAAAAAGGGAAGTAGACAAAAGATGGGGAATTATAGACCGGTTAGTTTAACCTCTGTAGTGGGGAAGATGCTTGAGTCTATTATCAAGGAAGAAATAGCAAGGCATCTTGATAGAAATTGTCCCGTTGGGCAGACGCAGCATGGGTTCATGAAGGGCAGGTCATGCTTGACAAATCTTTTGGAATTCTATGAAGACATTACGAGCGAGGTGGACAATGGGGACCCAGTGGATGTGGTGTACCTAGATTTCCAAAAGGCCTTCGACAAGGTGCCGCACAAGAGGCTACTGCATAAGATAAGGATGCATGGCATTAAGGGTAAAGTATTAGCATGGATAGAGGATTGTTTGACTAACAGGAAGCAAAGAGTGGGGATAAATGAGTGCTATTCTAGCTGGCAGTCAGTGACTAGTGGTGTGCCTCAGGGATCGGTGTTGGGACCGCAATTATTTACAATTTATATAGATGATTTGGAGTTGGGGACCACGTGTAGGGTGTCAAAGTTTGCAGATGACACTAAGATGAGTGGCAGAGCAAAGTGTGCAGAGGACTGTGAAACTTTGCAGAGGAACATAGATACATTGAGTGAGTGGGCAAAGGTCTGGCAGATGGAATACAATGTAAATAAATGTGAAGTCATACATTTTGGTAGGAGTAATAGTAAAAAGGATTATTACTCGAATGGTAAAAAGTTGCAGCCTGCTGCTATGCAGAGGGACCTGGGTGTCCTTGTGCATGAATCACAGAAGGTAGGTCTGGAGGTACAACAAGTAATTAGGAAGGCAAATGGAATTTTGTCCTTCATTGCTAAAGGGATTGAAATTAAAAGCAGAGAGGTTATGTTGCAGCTGTACAAGGTGCTGGTGAGGCCACACCTGGAGTACTGTGTGCAGTTTTGGTCTCCTTACTTGAGAAAGGATGTACTGGCATTGGAGGGGGTGTAAAGGAGGTTCACTAGGTTGATTCCGGAGTTGAGGGGGTTGGCTTATGAGGAGAGACTGAGTAGATTGGGATTATATTCATTGGAATTCAGAAGATTGAGGGGGGATCTTATAGAAACATATAAAATTATGAAGGGAATAGATAAGATAGAAGCAGAGAGGATGTTTCCACTGGCAGGTGAAGCTAGGACAAGAGGGCATAGCCTCAAGATTAGAGGGAGCAGATTTAGGACTGAATTGAGAAGGAATTTCTTCACCCAGAGGGTTGTTAATCTATGGAATTCCTTGCCCAGTGAAGTAGTTGACGCTACTTCAGTAAACGTTTTTAAATAAAAGGTAGATTTTTTTTGAACAATAAACAAATTAAGGGATATGGTAAGTGGATCTGAGTCCACGAAAAGATCAGCCATGATCTTATTGAATGGCAGAGCAGGCTCGAAGGGCCAGACGGCCTACTCCTGCTCCTAGTCCTTATGTTCTTATGTTCATCCTTCTCCACTTCTCTGCCACCTTTTGGTACAGTTGACCACACACCAATGTTTCTCGACTGTTACCTACTCTCGCCTGATTCCATTCTTAAACTTTTCCTTTATTTTTCTACTTTATACTAAGAAGGGCTGTAATTTTTAATTTTTAACCTTGTTTCTTTATTTTTATACTCTGTACCTAAGATTTTGTATCTAGTTATCTTGTACCTAAGATGATGCTAGGAATGGCGACATTATACACTTATCACTGTACTCATTTACTTCTGTTCTTGAGTACATGTGACAATAAAATCTAATTGTAAACACTTAATTATAGTCAGAGCCTCACTTGCAATGACTGAGTAGCAGCAGTGTGCATCATGTAGAAGATACACGACAGCAACTCACTCAATCTGCAACCCTTACCACCCAGGACAAGGGCAGCAAATGCATGAGAACACCAGCACCTGCAAGTTCCTCTCCAAGGCCAGCAACACTACGGCTTCGCATAGTCAAGAATGAGAGATCACATCCAGAGTGAGACACAGCTCAAATGAATATATAGTTCAGCGATTTTGGCACAGTTTGCAGTGCAGATGGGCAGAGGTACTTTTTGCTTGCTTTTTTGGCTCATAAGTTTGTAAGGTCTTTTGAACAAGATAAATTGAAGTCAAGAATCAGGAGCCCAACACAAAGCAAAGAATGGCATCACAGGAAAACAGTAAGTTCATTACTTGGTAAGAGTGTAAATTTGATGATCTATTGTAGGTTACTTTCAGATTTAAGCTAAACAGGAGAAATATTTATAGATAACAAACAAAAAACATTAAGACTAAGTAAATAAAATAGAAATGCAAGGCAAGTGATTTATTGTACCTGCATGATGTGGGAGCTGGTGGATCCAATTGTGGTTCATTGTGACCACATCTGTAGCTAATGTTGGTTGCTTGAGGAACTCCAGCTCAAAGGTGATGAGCTGAGTCTGAGCTTCACATCAGGGAGGCAGAGAGTTACTTGGATGCTGTGTTTCAGGAGGTAGTCACACTCCCTTGATTAACTATCTTGAATTCAGTCAGTGGTCAGGGACAGGAAGGTGTGACTATGGGCGAAGCAGGTAGAGGGATCCAGGAGGTAGTGCTGCAGGAGCCTCACAGCTTGCCTAATAGCTTTGAAATTCTTGCTACCTGGCTGGGGAGTGTGGATTATAGGGAGGATGAGCAAACTGACCGTAGCATCATGGTACAGAGTACCATTCAAGAGGGAAGGAGAAAAGAGAAATGTAGTTTGGTCAGCGATAGTATAGTCAGAGGAACAGACACTGTTCTCTGTGGCCAGCAACGAGAGTCCTGAAGGCTGTGTTACCTGCCTGGTGCTATGGTTCAGGATATCTCATCTGGGTTGCAAGGAAACTTTGAGTGGGAAGGGAAGGATCCAGTTGTTGTGGTCCATGTAGGTACCAATGATTTAGGTAGAAAGAGGAAAATGGTTCTGCTGAGGGAGTGTGAACAGCTAAGGGCTAAATTGAAAGGCAGAATCAAAAAGGTAAAAATCTCCAGATTACGACCTGAACCACAAACTAATTGACACAGCGTCAACAAGATTAAAGAAGTAAATGCATAGCCCAACGATTGGTATGGAAGAAATGTGTTCAAATTCATGGGATTGGCACCAGTACTGGGAAAGGAGGGCACTGTGGCGATGGGACAGTTTGAATTATGCTGGAATCTGAGTCATGGAAAATTGCATAAGTGGGGCTGTAATTAAGACTTTAACTAGTAGGGAGAGCAGTAGTGGTGAGTTCAGTTACATGGCAAATTGTAAAATCAAAGGTAAAGGAAAAGGTGGAATGCAGGTGTGTGATGGGGTTGGTTGTTACTAGAAAATAATAGAAAAGGAGAGAATGAGAGAATGTCATGTTGCATCAAGGAACCATAAACGTGTAGGGAAATTCAGTAATAGAGCAAATTTAAAGGCTTTGTATCTTGATGCACAAAGCATTTAGAATAAGGTAGAGGAACTGATGGCACAAATCAATGTAAATGAATATGATCTGATAGCCATCACAAGGAGATAAGGTGACAAGGAGATCAAAACTGGGAACATTCAGGGATATTTGACCTTTCAGAAGGGTGGGAGGGATGGAAAAGGTGGTGGGGTAGACTGTTAATAAGAAAAGCAATGAGAACAGTTGTGAGAGATGTTCCAAGCTTGAATGACATAGAGTCCATTGGGCAGAGGTAAAAAACAGCAAAAGAAAGAAGAAATTGGTAGATGTGGTGTACAGACACCCCAAACAGTAGCCACTCAATAGAAAGGCACTAAATCAACAAGTTATTGGATCATGTAAAAAGAAAAGAGCAATAATTGTGGGTGACTTTAATCTTCTCGTTGATTGCGTTAATCTAATTGTAAAGGGTTGCTGTGATAACAAATTCATAGAGTGCATTAGGGATAGTTTCTTAGACAATATATCATAGAGCCAAACAGGGAGCAGGCTATGTTTGATCTGGTACGGGTAATGAGGCAGGCTTAATAAATGACTAGATCTCTCTAGGAAGCAGTGGTCATAACATGATAGAATTTAATATCCAGTTCAAGGGTGAGAAACTTCAGTTGAAAATAACTGTGCTTAACTTAAATAAAGGGAATTACAATGAAATGATGATAGAGTTAGCTAAAGTATTTAAGAAAGGTGTAAGGAAAAGCAGGGAACCATAGGCTGGTTAGCCTGATGTCAGTGGTGGGTAAGTTGTTGGACGGGATTCCGAAGGACAGGATTTGCATGTATTTGGAAAGGCAAGAACTGATTAGGGATAGTCAACGTGGCTTTGTGTCTGGGAAATCGTGTCTCATTAACTTCATTGAGTTTTTCGAAGAAGTGACAAAGCAGATTGATGAAGGCAGAGTAGTGGACATTGTCCATATGGATTTCAGAAAGGCATTCAACAAGGGTCTGCATGGTAGACTAGTTAGCAAGGTTAGGGGTGGCATGGTGGCTCAGTGGTTAGCACTGTAGCTTCATAGCACCAGGGACTTGGGTTCGATTCCACTCTCGGGCAACCGTCCGTGTGGAATTTGCACATTCTTCCTGCATCTGTGTGAGTTTTCTCTGGGTGCTCTGGTTTTCTCCCACAGTCCAAAGATGTGCAGGCTAGATGGATTGGCCACGCTAAATTCCCCATAGTGTTCAGGGGTGTGTAGATTAGGTGGGTTATAGGGGGATGGGTCTGGGTGGGTTGCTCTGAGGGTCGGTGTGGACTTGTTGGACCGAGGGGCCTGTTTCCACACTGTAGGGATTCTATGATCACATGGAATCCAGAGAGAGGTAGCAATTTGGATACAAAATTGGCTTGAAGATAGGAGATAGAGGATGGTGGTGGAGGGTTGTTTTTCAGTCTAGAGACCTGTGACCAGCAGTGTGCCATGAGGATCCATTGCTTTTTGCCATTTATATAAATGATTTGGATGTGAATATAGGAGGAATAGCTTGTAAGTTTGCAGATGACACCAAAATTGGTGGCGTAGTGGACAGAGAAGAAGGTTATCTCAGAGTACAATGGGACCTTGATCAGATGGACTGACGGGCCAAGGAGTGGCAGTGGATTTTAATTTCGATAAATGTGAGGTGTTTCACTTTGCAAAGGCAAATCAGGGCGGGATTTATACACTTAATGGTAAGGTCCTGGAGAGAATTGCCGAACAAAGAGACCTTGGGGTGCAGGTTCAGAGTTCCTTGAAGGTGGAGTGACATGTTGACAGGGTAGTGAAGAACACGTTTGCTACACTTGCCTTTATTGTTCAATGCATTGAGCATAGGAGTTGGGATGTCAGGTTGCAGCTGTACAGGACATTGGCTAGGCCAATTTTGGGATACTGCATTCAATTTTGGTCTCCCTACTACAGGAAAGATGTTATTAAATTTGAAAGGGTTCAGAAAAGATTTACAACAATGTTGCCAGGGTTCGAAGATTTGAACTATACAGAGAGGCTGAATAGCTAGGGATACTTTCCCTGGAGCATCAGAGGCTGAAGGGTGACATTATAGAAGTTTATGAAATCATGAGGGGCATGGATAAGTTGAACAGCCAAGGTCTTTTCCCGAGGGTACTAGAGTCCAAAACTAGAGGGCATAGGTTTAAGGTGAGAGGGGAAAGATTTAAAAGGGACCTAAAGGTCAACTTTTCAACACAGAAGGTGGTGCATGTATGGAATGAGCTGCCAGAGGAGGTGACTGAGGCTGGTACAACTGGATGGGTACATGAATAGGAAGGGTTTAGAGAGATTTAAAGAAGCCAAAGTCAGTGATAGTCCGGAAGATGGATAAATTCAGTATCCAGCAAAAGGGAACTAAAAAGATAACAAAGACGGAAAAAATAGAGTATAAATATAACTATAAAGTAAAAATAAAGCAAACCAGTGATGAATATAAAAATTGACAATAAGAGTTTCATTAAATATATAAACAAAAAAGAGAGGTCAAAGTGAACATCGACTGTTTAAAAAATGAATCTGGGCAGGCAGTTCTGCGCAAGATGGTAATGCAGATATTTTGCATCAGTTTTACGGTGGATGATACTTCAAACGTTCCATTAATAATAAAGAATACAAGGGAGAAATTAAGTACCATCATCACCAAAGGAGTTCTATTAGACAAACGCATGGGGGCTAAAGGCAGATAAGTCCCCTGGCCCTGATGGCTTGCTTCCTAAAAGAGATGGCTACAGAGATAGTGGTGAATTGTTGGTAATTTTCCAAGAATCGTTGGATTCTGAAGAAGTACCCAAAGATTGGAAAGCTACTAATGTACACTCCTATTCAAAAAGTGAAGTCTTCAAAAAGCAGGTAACTGTAGGCCAATTAGCTTAAAATCTATTTTTGGAAAAGTATTGGAATAAATTATTCAGGAAGTAATTTGGAAAAATTGGAAAATCATAGTCTAATCAAGCAGAATCAGCTTGTCTTCATGAAAGGGAAACCATGTCTGACTAATTTATCGGTGTTTTTGAGGAAGTCTCAGCCAGAGTGGATAGAGGGGAACCAGTAGATGTGTTGTATTTGGACTTCCAGAAGGCATTTGACAAGGTACCTCACAAAAGGTTAAGATAACAGCCCATGTTGGTAGAAATACCTCATTGGCAATTGATGGAGAATCAGGTAATGGGCAAGAATCAGTTAGCTGGGGATAAGAGGTTTTTTTCAGGTTGTCCACCCATAACCAATGGGATTCCACAGAGACTAGTGCTGGAACCACAACTGCTTACAAAATGTTTTAATGACTTAGAGGAAGGGTGTGAATGTGCCTTAGCTAAATTTACAGACAACACAAAAATAGGTGGAAAGACATGTTGCAAGAGGGATACAAACAGTTTACAGAGAGATATTAATAAATCAAATAAGTGAGCAAACAGTTGGCAATGGAGTATAATGTATGAAAATGCAAAGTTGTTCATTTTGGAAGGGGAAACAAAAGAACAGAATATTAGTTAAATGGAGAAAAGCTGCAGAAAGCTGCGACACAGAGAAACATGGGACTACTTGTGCATGAAACACTGGAAGCTAGTTCACAGGTTTAGCAGGTAATCATGAAGGCCAATGGAATGTTGGCCCTTATTTCAAGGGGGTTGAAGTGTAGGAGTAGGGAAGTCTTACTGCAACTGTACAAAGTGCTGGTGAGACCACATCTGGAGTACTCTGAAGGGTTTTGGTCCCCTTATTTAAGAAAAGATATCATTTAATTGGAGGCAGTTCAAGGAATATTCATTGGAATGATCCCAGTAAGGAGGGATTGTCTTTCGAGCAAAGGCTAAACAGGTTGGGATTCTACTCACTTAAGTTTAGACGAATGAGAGGTGACTTCATTGAAACATATAAGATTCTTAAGGGGCTTGACAGGGTAAATGCTGAGAGAATGTTGTCCTTCATGGGAGATTCTAAGAGGGTGGCGGGGGCACAAATTTAAGACTGAGATAAGGAGGAATTTCTTTCCTGAGTGTTGAGAGTCTTTGGAACTCCATGTCACAGAGGTGTGAGGGCAGTGTCCTTGTGTATATTTGAGACTGAGATAGATAGATAGATTCTTGGTCATTCAGTTAATCAAGGATTATGAGGAAAGTGGACAGATCAAATCAGGTCAGATCAGCCATGATCCTATTCCTGAATGGCCTATTTCACATGGTTACTTCACTGTCACTGGGTCACTTCCTTGGACTTTCCACGGAACAGAACTGTGGATGTACTTACTGACCACCACCTCTCAAAGGCAATTAGAAACAGACAATAAATGCTGACCCAGCCTGCAATGCCCACTTCCTGTGAGAAAATAAAAATAAGCTGGAATCTGAATTAATTTCTCTTAAGGCTCAGTGTCATCCTTTGGTTTACCATGCTCTCATGAAGCGCTTTGTGACAATTTATGGTATTCAGTGCACTATATAAATGTATTCATTCTGTTGTCCTGTTAACTGATCTCTTTCAAATTATAAATTTAATTTTATTAATAAGTTGTAATAACTTATAATGATGTTAATAAGCTTAATAAGTTATAAATGTTTATAAACTTGGTAATAATGGTGTTAATAGAACAAACAATCTATGAATCAGGTTAAATAACAAAGGATGATTTATGCAGAACTTTTTTACATTATTTTTACAGTGACATTTACCTGTACAACATCTATGGCAGAACATTGACTACACTTTGTTAAGTGCCAGTCAGGATTAGTGGGAAGTATTATTTGGGAGAATGGAAATCGCTGGTTGGGAAGGGAGGGATAATATTAGTTAGAATAAGTGGGAAGAGTTAGATTGGTGGGATGGGCTGGTAGGGATCAGTGAGAAGAACTTGTCAGGATTAGTGAGAATTGCTGTGTGGGATCAGTGGAAAGCGTTGGTTGGGATTAGTGAATATTGATGGTCAAGATCAGGGTGACAGTCCTCAGTGATTAGGGAGGGCAATAGCAATAGTGATTCAGGGAGGAGGGAAACAGTGGTTGGTAATTGACCATGTAGTTTGAATGTGGAGTTTTCAGTTTTGAGACAACAGGCCAATCTGGTCAATCACCATACCCCTTTTAACGATTTGCCTGATGATCTGCAGAAGTATTGCAAACAATTCGTAGTGTGAAAGTCTGATTAGCTGAATTCTTTATCCGGATTTAAATTGTTGCCAAATTTGGAAGATTCTAGGTCGAACTGATACCGCATACAACTTCTCAATGGTCTTCCTACATTATAACATGCTCCAGCCCAAACTAGTATTTATTTAAATTTGAGCTATATTGCAAGAATTAATTGCAGGAAAGAAACACAAATTAGCTTCATTTTTTTTTTCCATGGCTTAGGTAATCATAATGTGCTTTTAATGTTTGGAACAAATTCTTTCGCCTG
This sequence comes from Rhincodon typus, assembly GCF_021869965.1. Lineage (NCBI taxonomy): Eukaryota > Metazoa > Chordata > Chondrichthyes > Orectolobiformes > Rhincodontidae > Rhincodon > Rhincodon typus. The sequence continues at coordinate 41,768,302 of NC_063349.1, forward strand.
AGATCCACTGGGAATGGCATGTTTGTTTTTGCAGTGGCAGTCACCTCTTTGAGATGTAACCCAAACCCTTCATCCCGCTCCATGGCCAGGGATGATCTTCCACTTAATTAATGTCTTCCTTCCATCTGCACACTTGTCACTTGATTTAACTCAGCAGATCAAACTGGAGTGCCAGTGGAGCAGCGCACGGAGGACAGGGATTTGATGCACAAAGAGGAAGCAACTCCCTAATCTGAGTGCACAAGGTTAGGATGCAATGATTCTCAAAAGGCAAACGTCCAGTCCAGTCAAATCCCAGCCCAACAAATGAACTGAAGGCCGCGGACCAGGATCATGGGCGTTCCACATTTAGAGTGCTCTGAACAAACATTGCGGAGAGTATTTAAAGAAATGACAGTGCTTAAATAAACAATTTAAAGCCATCATCAGATAAGATAGCATTGCATTGCAATGAACAATAGCACAATTTTAGTAATTTACAGAAACTGGGCTGTGACCTATTCCCTGATTTATGGCCTGAGTAGTCAGGTGGTCCAATGTGATGGGCAGGTGGAGCTTCCTTTTTGAAGTAAATACTCCATTAATCTAATTTTGTAAAGACTACTCCTCTTATACTGATTACATAAAACTAACATTTCAGGCACATTGTCACACATTTATAGCTTTGACTCAATTTGCAATACGCCACCCATTTCAAACTCTGATGGTAATGGGCATCATTAAAGCCAGGCTCAGCATTTCCTTCACCCGTTTAATTCACTTCTGCAGATGGATGTATCAAGAATTTCAATGCACCAACAAGACGAAAAGCAATTGTTACTGTTTCACCTGTAAGCGCACGTTAACTGCCCATAATTAGGTTGCAGCTTGTTACTGTAAAAGTGCATTTTTGATTATGTTAGCTAGCACAGTATGTATTAACTTCAGGTTAATAGCAATTTTTGTAACTAAAATAAAGATCCACTGTTCTCAGGGGTTGCATTTTTGGAAAATCTCTCAAATTCATGAAAGATGAGCATATTTTATTACAGGAGTCAATTGGATAGGTTACAGCTGTGCAAGGATTTAACATATAGAGCAAAGAGGAGAAGATAAAAGACCATAAAAATACTTTTTGAAAGTTGTGTTAATAAATAAGAAATATATAATATTTGTCTCACGTGCCCTTGCTATAAGGCTCTTGAGCGGAATGTGATGATTGTAACAACAACGAACAACCAGGTGCATGTACTCCACTCAACAACATGACAGACAACACATGAATATTCAACGTGTTCTAGCCAGTTAATACCGTACAGTAGATCAGGGACATCTACAGTATCTCAGTTTTTTTTATAGCAACTTAAGAGCTTTTACTTTTTTTGACATTTTCTTCAAGTTTCCTTTTGCTTCTGAAATCCATGAATGATCGAACTGCAATGGGTAAAATGTACATAATGTTTTGTGTCAATAGGCAAGTTTGCAGATGGCAAAGTTTTGAAGATTACTACATTTGATCAAAGTGCACTAGAGACCCTCTTTAAGAGGCTAGGAAATTGGCTAATAAACAAGCTGGTCAGCACTACCCACGGATGGTTCCAGAATTTATAGGAGAGGGTTTCTTGTTCAGACGAGGTGAGGACATTGTGTCATTTTATTCATGGAGAAGAACTTTAATTTTGAGGCTTTGGAGGACCAAGAGCAAATATGGGTCAGCAAGGATGGCATGATGTCTATGTGTGACATGAGATGTGATAAAGCAGCAGAGCTTCTAGGAGGCATTCTGGGGAGAGTTGAAGTAATTGATTCTTGAAAGTGACAAATGATTGATGGGATTGGGCACTCCGAGGGCTGAGACTGGGCAGGAGCAGGGAATTTTAATGAGTTAGAAATAGGTAGGCTTTGCATTGGTGAGATAAGGGTGTGCACATTTAGATCAGAGTGGATTAGAATTCTGTATTTGAAAACATACTAGTATCTGGAAAGGGGGCTTCAGTCAATGGCAAGGGCACAAATATTGTGGGAGGGACTGAATGCAATGGCTCTACCTGCTAACCAGCTCAAGTTAAAATGCACCCCAATCAAGATTAGGCGCTGAATCTTCATCTTCAATTCGTGAAATTTGAGTTGGGCCATTTCCTGATGTTAAGTTCCCAAAGTCAGACATCAGTCAGTTCCCAAAGTCAGACATAGGGTGGCATGGTAACTCAGTGGTTAGCACTGCAGCCGCATAGTGCCAGGGACCTGGGTTCAATTCCATCCTCAGGTGACTGTCTGTGTGCAGTTTGCACATTCTCCCCATGTCTGCATGGGTTTCCTCTGGGTGCTCTGGTTTCCTTCCACAATCCAAAGATGTGCAGGTTAGGTGGATTGGCCATGCTAAATTGCACATACTGTTCAGGGATGTGTGGGTTATAGGGGGATGGGTCTGGGTGGGATGCTCCAATGGCTGGTGTGGACTTGTTGGGCCGAAGGGCCTGTTTCCACACTGTAGGGATTCTATGAAATACAGTCTATTCAACCAGAATTTTGGTCTTTATGAGTTGGGTAAGCCTGGAGTTGGGCTACCGCCTCCTAAGGCAGGGCTGAGGTAGCAGTATCGATGAACAAATGCTAAGATTTGTAAGTATAAAACCCACCTCTATTTACTGGGTCATTGGCCTAGTTCTATTCATTCATTGAGCAGCTGTATAAACAAAACAAATTGAATAGATGACAAGTAATTTGCTTTGCCAGATGGCCCTATTATGAATGCTTGAATGAGCTCCAAGGCTCAATGGATTCAGGGCTGTTGGTAATTCTTACATCACTGCAAAGGGAACTGCTAGCTTTGTTTAGTTGTCAGTTTTCTAAGCTTGTATTAGGTTTATTTTTCTTTGAAGTAGTGTGCCAACATCTGTTTGTTTGGACTAAATTAAGAGATGTTAAGTAGCTTAAAGCTTTTATTAATTGGGAAATCAATGTCTGTGTCTGACAGTTTTATGAGCTTGTAAAAAGAGATAAACCTCAAATCAAATTTTAATGGTTGATTTTGTTTTAGGGAAGCATTTCAAGGATTTGTCAATATTAATATATGGTTTATTCATTCTCTACCTACTTGATAATGGAACCTTAAAGGCTTGGCAGAAGTCAAAACATTGAATCAATGTGAACTATACCATGCCATACATGTATCACTATTTGATATTGTACACTGTTGAATTCCGTATCATGAAGTATCCATGAAGTACTCTAATGCATGCAAACACCTGTATAGTGCCAGTCAATCTAGACACCTACCTTTTAAGGTTAAGGCCTCATGACTAATCACTGCATTATGAAAATGCTGAACTTTTCAAACACCAACAAATATAATAGTTGAAGTTGGCAATAGTTTTTAAACTTTTCTGCCAATAAGTTCCTTATTGCTGCCTTCCTCCAAGGTGCAGGAACTTACTTTCCGGAAATGGTTTACACAGCCTTCAGAAACCCATCCCTCTCTACAAAAAATATATTTGGGACAGGCAGTTAAATAGAGAGTCCACTTTATGTGTGTTGTTTTGCGACCCTTCATATTTCCAGACTTGCAGAAAATGTCAGGCAATGGGAGTTAAGTGCAAAGTTGTTAGCCCACATGTCTCACACTTGGTCCCCCGAACATGGGTTTTCTCAGTGTTGGGAGGGAAAAATTCAGCCCTCATGACTATTAGACAAATATAGAGCTGTCAAGATTGGTAGTGATGTGGTCAGACTGTGAATATGGAAGTTAATCCTACATCTGGAGACAGTGTTAATTAATGAGGAGGAGAAGGGAAAATAGAATATATCCTGGCTGAGTTCTGGAAATAATGATATGAGTGAGAAGGGAAGTTATGTTTGAGATTCACTGGTTGTATTTGAACAGGTAAGACTCAAACTAATTGAATTACATTGTGCTGGACAATGGAAAAGAGCTATTGAAGAAAGGATGGAATAGTCAACCATATCAAAGACTACAGAACGCTCAGGAAGGATAAAGAGCAATAATGCAATATGAATCATTCACAGCAGATCCCATTTGTGACTTCAGTTAGGATTGTTTAACTGCTGTGACAAGGATGGAATCTAGACTGGAAGATTCAATTAGAGAACTGCAGTAAGGATGAATGTGGATTTAAATGATATAAAATATGCTGAAGTACTTTGGAGTGGAGAACAATATTGAAGATAACAGACTAAATTTCTAAGATCGTTGATCTTGACACTTGATCCAAAAATCACTGGGTAAAAATTTCAATTAGTTGCATAATACAAACACAATTTGTCTTTGTCAGTGTAAGTCATTGTGCTACACAGGCCTCTCATCATAGATTAGATCCTCAAAGCTTATTGTGTATGTCTAATAAAGTAATGTCACCACTCCTGTGCTTTTCGGTTTATCTGGATTGAATGAATTATATATTAGTGTAGATTGTAACCCTCAAATTTTATTTCATTAAAGTAAAGAAATTGTTGAGTACTCCATTTAAAAAATGACCTCAAAAACATTAGTTGCACATAATGCTTACCTAATAAAATGGTGCAAATTCCTGAAACTACAATTAAAGTTACAGAAAACTGATACAGTGAATGCATCATAACACTTTGTAGTAGGCTTTTTTGGGCACTGCACTTAACTGCTGTATAACATAAGTGTTTTATGTGCATTAATGAAAAGACATAAAATGTAGGGTAAAGGGTACTGGAAATTCCTTTCGTTTTGACAGATGTCTATTATACTATGGTAGTAAGTGGGCTATATTTTCCTCTATCTGCTGAAAATGGGTGATTTGCGAAAAAAACCTAAGTGCTAATTGGCAGATTCCTCACAGAACATTGACCATCTTTGACTGTTGAATAATATAATATAAACTAACACCTGAAGAAGGACTGAGGCTCAGAAAGCTTGTTTTCAAATAAACCTGTTGGACTATACCTGGTGTTGTGTGATTTCTGATCTTGTCCACCCTAGTCCAACGTTGACAACTCCACATCATAATATAATTGTGGAGAGGCCCTAAGGAAAATGCTCCAGAAAAGAAATGTGTTCTAATAAACATTTTCAACTATTCTTTAATTCACAGGAGAGGCTCAAACGTATCGCTTACCTTGGATATGAGTACCTTGGGAAATGTTGAATCACTCAATATTGCTCCAACACCCCGTGACAAAATATTTCTGGAGTATCTACAGACTGCTAGCCGGGTGCTCACAAGGTTGCAACTAAGGGAATGTGTAGCAAGTGCCCAATCCCTTCAAGCTGAATTCATGGTATAGCACTCTATACAGTAAAGTTTGTACCTCAGTTTAATCATGCAAATTCTATGGGATATGCCAGGAACTAATATTTGTCTAAGATGCAATTTGAACTAGAAAGGATTTACAATACAATTTTTTGTTTACATCTTTTTTACTGGAAGCTAAGTATTCCAGTCAGTATCGTAATATTTTAGAGTTGTTACCTTTGTTTGGTAAATGCTGTAGAGCTACTCTTTACCTCAGTCTTATGTTTTGACGTCTTTACATGTGTGGAGGAAACATGGACATTGTACAAAAACACTAGGCACTGATGTATATAAATACATTTGTTTGTGACTTTTTATCAATATTAAGGAGAGTCTTATGTCTGTTCCTCAAGCATTGTTGATAGCCTGTCATAAGCCTTCCTTGATTACAAAACAGAAAGATTTAATAAAGCTCTTTATTGTTTCAAACCATCTTTATTAATTCCTGTGTACCATTATACTTGCATTATGATGAATCTCCAGCACATTCTCCACTTCTTAGTGGTTTGAATGTTTGATTGCATGGATCACAGAATCTTTTTCCTATATTTTTGGTTTTGTACCATCCGTGCAAATCAAATGTCCTGATACAACAGTGTTTTGGGACAAGATGTGAGAAATAAAGCAGGAAAGCTGCCCTGAAGCTAACTGTTAGTCATATAATTAATCACACTATGTAGCTAATGAAATAAACTGCACATTACCATCAGAAGTGTTCCATTTCTCAGTAAGATCTACATTGCTTTCAGCCTTTAGGAGCTTCAACCCAGAAAAATTTCACCAGGCACTCCCTGTCTGGAGGATCAGATTAGTATGTGGGATTGGAAAGGAAAGAAGGTTATGAGCACGGATTCCATATTTTGTTGCAACTAATGCTCAGGTTTAACCAAAACATATGCAGTGGAATTCTTTTACCTGACAACAGCTGTGTGTTTCTGCAATGTGGTATGCAGTGCTCTAAGTACATTGGAATTTCTAATGCTTGTGTTTCTTATTTCCTTCAAATAACAGGAAATTCCCATGAATTTTGTGAATCCCAAAGAGCTGAATATTCCTTGTCATGGAACTAAGAATAGATATAAAACTATTTTGCCAAGTAAGTTCACCTGTTACGCAATTCACCTTTCACTGTTAAATATTTGCTTTGAATGTTATTTAATGCAAAATGATTATTTTCTTTACTATTCAAGCCTCATCAGCAGCCGCCAGTACTGATTTCATACAATATGTAACACGTTCATACATTTATGTGCATTTTAAATGTAGTATTTAAAACTAGTCATGAGTAGGTTTAAAGTGCCAGTGAGGAGAATGTATTGATATGGCTTTCTGTGTCAGTTGTTAATAAGCTTCACAAATTAGATGTCTGGGAGCAAGCAGAACACTGGACCTTGACCAGGTAAGGAAAGCGTTATAGTATATTTTCAGTGTTTGTTTGCATACATTTATTTTCTTTTTTGGGAATGGTGGAAGGAATCCCTGGCTGATTAACAGCCCATTGAACCACATCATGCCTTCCATATACTGGCGAGTCCTGACATGGGAGTTGAACCTGGAGCTTTGGGCCCAGAGGAAGGGAGTGCCCCACTGCACCACAAGACCCCTATCAGCATTTCAGTTATACCACATAATAATGGTTTACACAGCCATACCTTTGTACAGAATCATCCATGCCCGTTAATATTCTTTTTAAAAGTATTAGAAGAGAGTGTGTAATGATAAAAATTACTCCTTTCCAAAACATGTCTGATAAATCTGATTTTAGAATCCACAGGCTTAAGTCATACCTCCCCAGGTACCCAGACAGGAACAGATGCAGAGTGAAACGCTAAAAGAGACAAACTCAACTTCTGTATAAAGTTTTGTGCTTCATATAACACTGTTTTTTCCACCGCATGAAACATGTTGGGATACATGCCACAAAGATCAGTTGCTGTATGCTGCGGCTAATTGTAACACTACTACCACTGTCCCATATAAGATCACCTAATTCAAAGTCAACAGGTCAAATCGGCTGCCTGAAATAAAAACAAACTGCTGGAGAACCTCAGTAAGTCTGGCAGCATCTATGGAGAGGGAAACAGCTTTAATGTTTTGGGTCCTATGTGTCTGTCCTTCTGAAATCACATTTGCTGTGATTTCACATAACACCTCCTGATATGCCAGGCTCAGATATTCATATGGTAAACCATTAGTAGACCACAAAGTTATACATTATTATCTCAATTACCTGATCACTTTATACCTACTGGAGAAGAAGCAAAAATTGACCTACACTTGAAAACTAAGGCAGCTGAGGTGTCAGTGGGGGAGCATTTTGGGACCAGTGACCATAATTCTATTAGCTTTAAAATAGTGGTGGAAAAGGATAGACTGGATCTAAAAGTTAGAGCTGTAAATTGGAGGTCGGCCGATTTTGACAGTGCTAAGCTAGAACTTTCAAAAGTTGATTGAGGGTGGATATTCACAGGTGAAGGGATGACTGGAAAATGAGAAGCCTTCAAAAATGAAATAGAGAGTCCAGAGACAATATGTTCCTGTTAGGGTGAAGGGCGAGGATGGTAGGTGTGGGGAATGCTGGAACATTAGAGAAATTGAGGTTTTGTTCAAGAAAAAGAAGGAAGCATATGTCAGGTATAGACAGCAGGGATCAAGTGAATTCCTAGAAGAGTGTAAAGGCAGCAGAAATATACTTAAGAGGGAAATCAGGAGGGCAAGAAGAGGACATGCGATAGCTTTGGCAAATAGGGTTAAGGAGAATCCTAAGGGATTCTACAAATACATTAAGGACAAAAGAGTAACCAGGGAGAGAATAGACCCCGTTAAAGATCAACAAGGCTACCAATGTATGGACCCTCAGGAGATGGGGAAGATACGAAACGGGTATTTTGCGGAGAAGGATTCGGAAGCAAGAGAACGTGGGGAAATAAAGAACAACATCTTGAAAAATTTCCATATTGCAGAGGAGGAGGGACTGGAGGTGTTGAAACACATAATGGTGGATAAATCCCCGGGACCTGATCAGGTGTACCCTAGAGCTCTGGGAAGCTAGGGAAGAGATTGCTGGACCCCTTGCTGAGATATTTGTATCATCAATAGCCACAGGTGAGGTGCTGGAAGACTGGAAGTTGGCTAATATGGTACCACTATTTAGGAAAGGTGGTAAGGAAAAGCCAGGGAAGTATAGACTGGTGAACCTGACATCAGTGGTGGGCATGTTGTTAGAGGGCATCCTGAGGGACAGGATTTACATGAATTTTGGAAAGGCAAAGACTAATTAGGGATAGCCAACATGTCTTTGTGCCTGGTGAATCATGTCTCACTAACTTGATTGAGTTTTTTGAAGAAGTAACAAAGAGGATTGATGAAGTCAGAGTGGTGGACTATATGGACTATATATGGACTTCAGCAAGGCATTCAACAACGTTCCTCATGGTAGACTGGTTAGCAAGGTTAGATCACATGGAATACAGGGTGAACTAACCATTTGGATACAGAACTGGCTCGAAGGTAGAAGACAGAGGGTGGTGACGGAGGGTTGTTTTTCAGAATGGAGGCCTGTGACCAGCGGTGTGACCCGGGGATCGGTGCTGGATCCACTGCTTTTCATCATTTATATAAATGATTTCAATGTGAACATAGGATGTATAGTTAGTAAGTTTGCAGATGACACCAAAATTGGAGGTATAGTGGACAGCGAAGAAGGTTACTTCAGAGTACAACGGGACTTTGATCAAATGGGGCCAATGGGCCAAGGAGTAGCAGATGGAGTTTAATTTAGATAAATATGAGGTGCTGCATTTTGGAAAGACAAATCAGGGCAGGACTTGTACACTTAATGGTACGGTACTGTGGAGTGTTGCTGAACAAAGAGACCTTGGAGTGCAGGGTCGTAGTTCCTTGAAAGTGGAGCCCTAGGTAGACAGGATAGTGAAGAAGGCATTTGTTATAGTTGCCTTTATTGCTCAGTGCATTGAGTATAGGAGTTGGGAGGTCATGTTGCAGCTGTACAGAACATTGGTTAGGCCACTTTTTTGGAATATTGTGTGCAATCAATTCTGGTCTCCGTACTATAGGAAGGATGTTATGAAATTGAAAGGGTTCAGAAAAGATTTATAAGGATGTTGCCAGGGTTGGAGTGTTTGAGCTAAAGGGAAAGGCTGAATAGGCTGGGGCTATTTTCCCTGGAGCATCAGAGGCTGAAGGGTGACCTTATAGAGGTTTGTAAAATCATGAGGGGCATGGATAGGTTGAATAGACAAGATCTCTTCCCCAGGGTGGGGGAGTCCAAAACTAGAGGAATAAGTTTAAGGTGAGAGGGGCAAGATTTAAAAGGGACCCACGGGGCAACTTTTTCATGCAGAGGGTGGTGTATGGAATCAGCTGCCAGAAGAAGTGGTGGCGACAGGTACAATTACAACATTTAAAAGGCATCTGGATAGGTATATTAGTGGGAAAGGTTTAGAGGGAAATGGGCCAAATGCTGGCAAACGGGACTAAATTAATTTAGGATATTGGGTCAGCATGGATGAGTGGGATTTTCAGAGAACATTATTAGTAATTTTTACAGACTTCAATTAACATAAAAATATGTGAAATTACCTGACAATTTAATATTACAATGCTGCACAATGTCAAAAAAAGTCTTTCTATATCCACTTTAGATGCATTTTTTGCTTTGGATAGGCTGAAACCTACAATGAGAAGAATCAAAAATGATCAGCGGGCCTCCTGACAACAGCCCTTGTGTACGTTGTATTGCAAACAATTTATAGCTCAGACACCAGCCATTCAGCTCAATGGATTCACATATATCTCCTCTCATCCTTCTTCATCTAACCTTAATAACATAGGGGTGGTACGATGGCTCAGTGTTTAGTACTGCTGCCTCACAGCGCCAGAGACCCAGGTTCAAATCCACCCTCAGGTGACTGTCTGTGTGGAGTTTGTACATTCTCCCTGTGTCTGCATGTAGGTGTTCCAGTTTCCTCTCACAGCCCAAAGATGTGCAGGCTAGGTGGATTGGTCATGCTAAATTGTGCATAGTGTTCAGGGATGTGTAGATTAAATGGGGTATAGGAGTCTGGATGGGATGTTCTGAGGGTCAGTGTGGACTTGTTGGACTGAAGGGCCTGTTTCCACACTGTAGGGATTCTATGATTTGTTTCTATAAGAGTTCTATTCATTTCTCCATCAAGTGTTTATCTAGTTTCCCCTTACATGCATCTTTGCTATTTGACTCACCCAACAGCACTTTCCTTGTTGGAATCTACACTCTAATCTGCTGGTAAAGACATTTATCCTGAATTGTCTTTTGGATATATTGGTGTCCATCTTATTTTGAAGGATGCTGGTTCTGGTCTTGTCCAGAAGTGGAAATATCTTCTCCATGGCTGTATTTTCCCGTTTCTCAGACAAAGTGTCCAGTCAGGTGTGTTAGGTTTTGACTAACATGTCACGACCATCAAGGGCAAAACTGAACCAGCAAGTTTCTCAGCCTATGTCATGCCTTGACAGTGTCATCCCAACTCGCCAGAAGCTGTCAGCCAATTAGAATCCCACAGCTTCCAGGTCCTAAAGACTTATCATGGGATCCAATTCTGAGAAGATAATGTTCATTTGATCTTCTTGTAAGGTGGTGGTTGTGGACTGTCAGAGGCTAGGGCAGGGGTTGGCTTTCAGACATCAGTTCCTTGCCTCTCATCTGTACTTTCAATTGACCCCAGACTAGGTAATTGGAGGTCTCCCCATAACACAACACGCTGGCCACCCTGGTTATCCAGTTGGGAAACCAGCCATCTTTCTTGGCCACTGTGAAGGCAGGTAATTGGGGAAGTGATAAGCTTAATCAAGATGGGGCCGACACCAGGTGACACCTTGCGAACTCCCTATTGCAGATCCTATCCTAATATTTCTTATAACCGTTCCACACTTTTTAAATCTAAATTCCAAGTCTGTAAAAATTACTAATAATGTTCTTTTCACCTCCTGTGCAGTGTAACCTGTATGCCTCACTCTGTCTAAGCATCCTACGATCTGTTTGCTAACTATGATCTGCCTGTATACATGCAAACAAAGCTATTCACTGAACTCAGATACACATGACTACAGTAAATCAAATGAAATTAAGTGGCTGTTAACTGACCATTTAGGGGCCGTAATCAATGGCAGAAACCCCCAAGTGGACCTTGGTGCCCAAGGGAGTCTTAGTGTCAGAGCATTTTTAGCGCAGGAAGGGCCCCTTGGCCCATCATGTCTGCACCAGTCATCAAACATCCATGTATTCCAGTCCCACTTGTTCCAATCCCAAGTGTTCATCAAAATAGTTCTTAAATATCTTGAGGGTTCCTGCCTCTACCACCCCTACAAGCAGTGAGTTCCAGATACCCACAGCCCTATGAGTAAAAAAGACTTTCCTCAAATCCCCTTTAAGCCTACTGCTCCCTATCTTAAAAACTGCAATCCCTGGTAATTGAACACCCAACTAAGGGAAAAAAGTTTCTCCCGAACTCCCCTGCCTATGCCCGTTAGAACATTGTACATCTGAAACCCTCTTCAGACTACTCTGCTCTTGGGAAAGCAAACCCAGCCTATCCAGTCTTTCTTCATAGCTCCAATTCCAGACCAGGCAACATCCTGGTGTATCTCCTCTGCACCCTCTCTCAGGCAATCACATTCTTCCTATAGTGTGGTAACCAGAACTGCACACAGTACTCCAGCTGTGACCTAAGTTTATGTAAGATCCATCATAACCTCCATGCTCTTGTATTCAGTACCTTGACTAATAAAGGCAAAAATCCCATATTCCTTCTTAACCACCTTACCTACCCATCCTTCTGCCTTCAAAGATCTATGGACAAGCATAGCAAGGTCCCTTTGTCATTGCTTGGGTCCTGACATTCCATGTGTACTTGCTAATTCTCCTGAAATGTATCACCTCACACTTCTCTGGATTATGTTCCAGTTGCCCCTGTTCAGCCCATCTGACCAGCTGTCTATATCTTACTGTAGTCTAAGGTTCTCCTCCTTGTTATTTACCACACTCCCAATTTTCTGAAAACTTACTGAGATTACCATCTACATTCATGTCTTGATCGTTAATGTACACAACAAGCAATAAGGGACCTAGATCCAAACCTAGTGGTACACAGGCTTCCAGTAACAAACACTCTTTGACCATCTGCACCCTGTCACAAAGCCAATTTTGGACCCAATTTACCAAATTGCCATGGATCTCATGGGCTGTTACCTTCTTATCCAGTCTGCCGTGTGCGATCTGTCAAAAGCCTTACTGAGGTCCATCAACTGCACTATCCTCATATACACACCATGTTACCTCTTTGAAAAGCTCAATTTTCAAATTTTTTAAACATGGTCTTGCCCTAACAAAGCCATGCTGGCTATCATTGATAATCTATGACTTTCCAAGTGGAGATTAATTCTGTCTCTGAGTCATTTATCCAACAGTTTCTCTGCCAGAGATGTTAGACTCTCTGGCCCATCATTTATTCCTATCTGGTTTATTCCTACCACCCTTCTTGAATAATGATACTACACTAGCTGTCCTCCAGTCCTCTATAAAATTATATCATAACTATTTACCCATATTTGTGCCACTAGATCATCTACTTTGTTGCAAATGCTGTGTGCATTCAAATAGAGTGTCCTTAACTTTGCCATTTTGACATCATTCCACCTTTGAGGCGTTTTGATGCTCAGCTTTGTTTCTCCTATCTTCTAGTTTCCCTTGGAGCTTTCTGACTGCCTGTTACTAGCTTAACTCCCTTCCAATTTGAGTTACCCATCAGGATCCCATCCCCAGCAAGCTAATTTAAACCCACCCCGACAACATTAGCAAATCTCCCTGCAGGCTTATTATTTAGAGTCCTGTTCAGTTGTAATCCCTCCAGTTTATACAGGTCCCAGCTGTTCCCAGTGCCGCAGAAAGCTGATGCTCTCCGCCCTACACCAGTTCTCTAGCCACATATTAAATCAATCAATTTTCCCCTGTTCCTATGCTCACTAGCCAATGGCACTGTGAATAATCCTAAAATTATTGGTATTAAGGTCCTGGTTTTCAACTTCCTTCCTAACTCCCTGAGTTCTGCTTTCAGAATCTCATCCCTCTTGCTTCTAGTGTCATTACTACCAATGTATATCATAACTTCTGCTTGATACCTGTCCCTATATGGACATCCTGCAGCTATTCTGGATCTTTGTCCCTGGCACCAAGGAGGCAACACACTATCATGAAGTCACGATTCATGTTGCAGAAACCAGTCTTTGACCCCCCACCTATGGGAATCCTTTTTCAATGTTGCCCTGTACAACTGAGACACTCTTGATGCCATGGACTTACCTCTGGCTGCATTCCCCTGAGAAACCATGGCCTTCACTCATTTCCAAAATGGAATACTGATTGGCAAGCACAATAGACTCAGGGGACTCCTGCACTACCTGCTTGGTTTTCTTAGACTGTCTGGTCATCACTCATTCCATCTCTGCCTGTACATTTCTCATCTGCAATGTGACCACTTTTGTATAAGTTCTTTACATGTGATCCTCTGCCTCATGAATGCACAACAGCGATTCCAGCCACTGCTCAAATCTCAAAATCTGGAGCTCAAGCTTGGCTAACCAGTGATACTTCCTGCTTATGTGGGACATATGATAAAGTCTGTGACTTCACACGTTGCACTGGATGTACGCTCTACTTATTCCCGCTGACCTGCCACCCTAGAACTCTGAAAACTATTTGTTACCCTTAGAATAAATATAAACTTAGTACAAAAATGTTCAAGTAAATTTACGTTACTTCACTTATGTTAACTTTATTTTCATTAGCTATTACTTTGTTATTGCATTTTACTTTGTTTTAATGTAACTTCCTTCTTGTACAGTCCTTTCCTGAGATACAGGTAGCTGCCTCTTCTTTATAAATAAAACAGTTTGTCAGTTTTAATTTATTTCGACTTACTCACCAAAAGCAGATTCTCACCAATCAATAAACTAATTTCCTGTCATGTCACTTTCGAATTTTTTTTCACATTCAGCCTCTTCTTGGCATTGTGATCAGATTGAAGCTATCTCCTGCTCACTGACTTTTTTTTAAACTTACTACCTCCTCTCCTGCACTGTGTTCTGAAGGAAGCCACTCCCTGCTCTTTGTGCTTTTTTTTCATAAATTTGTTACTCCTTTGCTTACTGCTGTGTTCAGAATGAAGCCACTCCTTGTTCTCCATTCTCTTGGTGCTCTGTTCATAACAAAGTTGTTCTCCACTCTCTTCAACGCATTGTGTTCTCTTGTGTGCTGAATGAAGCTACTCCACACTCTACATGCTGTTTTTAATCTTGCTGCCTCTTCTCACGCTGTTTTCAGAATGAAGCCACTCCACACTCTTTCTAAACTTGCTGCCCACTGCCTCAGTGCAGCGTTCAGAATGAAAACACTCCCAACTCTCTGCACTCCTTTTTAAGTGTAGTGCCTCCTGTCTTGGTGCTGCGTTTAGAATGAAGCCACTCTAGCTCTCTGCACTCATTAAACTTTCTCATGCTGTGCTCAGAATAAAAAGTCTCAGTAGTAATTGTAACAAGGTCATCCAGCTGGACCTAATAGAATATGAGGTCCCTGATTGGGGCTGTTAATCTGGTCCAATCAGAGATCCCTGTCTGACAGATGTAAACAGGAGTGTCAGAAATTCTGTTCACTCCGAGAGCTGGCTCTGAGGGAGTTGAACTAGTGTCAAGGACTCTTTATGTGTAAACAAAGAGTGACTTGGTGAGGGGATGCTGGCCTCTGTAGAATTTTCTTCATTCTCTACTTTCTGCATTCTTTCTCAACTTGCTGTTTCCTCTCTGTGTTGTGTTCACAATAAAGCGAGGGCAGTGCCCCTTGCCCGAGAGTCAAGGGCTCTCGGTTCTAGCTCTACTCCAGGCCTCGATATTCAAGGAAAGTGCATTTGTGCTCAAATAGTTTAACCGTGTATGAACACACCTTCCCTGGACATCAGGTCTGGAAGTGAGCTTCAAGCCCAAAGCCAGGGATGCTACCCATTCTGCCACAAGACCTCCAGAGAAAGGCATTTAGTAGACGGCTCTTTTTGTGATAATGTGTTAGTTTCACGGTTACTATAACTGTTAATAGCTTTTATTTAAATTATATGTTTATTTCATTAAGTTTACAATTCCCATTTGGTAAGCTTTAAACTCATTTCGCATGAATACTGATGCAGGCTTCTGGATTACTCATTCAATAACATAATCATTATATAATCATATCCCTATGTGCAGTATTTTTTTTACAATATCTCATTAAAATAAAACCTTCTGGAAGAACTGTTCTGCACGTTCTCCAAGGATAGAAGTGGAATCATTTCAAAGTCAGCCAGGAGAAACCAAGTGTCTGTTACCTAGTTTTAATACATATCTGTTCATTTTTTTTCTCTGATTAGTCTAAATACATTCAGCTTCTGCCAAGGTTTCTTTGCAATTCTACAAT
The DNA here is from genome assembly GCF_021869965.1 of Rhincodon typus. Taxonomy (NCBI): domain Eukaryota; kingdom Metazoa; phylum Chordata; class Chondrichthyes; order Orectolobiformes; family Rhincodontidae; genus Rhincodon; species Rhincodon typus. The sequence goes on from NC_063349.1 coordinate 41,784,061, forward strand.
GTGAAAATAGAAAGATTCAATGTTTGTGGCAAGCCTGGAAACAACCAGAGACAATGTCTCAAAACATAATGGTAGCGAAAGAGATCTCCATGGACTTTAACTATTCTCTTTCACACAGATAGAGCTCCCACCTCTGGATTCTACCAAAGATCACTTTCAGGTTTTGTTTTTAAATTGTTGGGCTGAATAATACCAGGCGCAGAACTTGTTGTTTTCTTTCCTCCTGGCTTTTGACTTGGCAAAAATATTAGCTCAATACATAAATACAATTTAATCCTCAAAGTAGATAAATTAATCTTTAAATACAGACAAGATGGTAATCAAAGGAATCGAGCAAAGTACAGGGATTTTATTGGGACAGTTGTCACAATAAAGCAACTGAAATACTGAAGACAGAGGGAAGGTCATACTGTGTTATTTGCAAGTGGCTGAGTTGCTTTGGTTTTCAAATCCCAGGCAACTTGATGGTTATTGTAAAAGGAATTTTTCCTTCTGCTATTATGCCTGAGGGAGCATCTTTTTGTCTTTCTCATGGTTTCTACCTTGCATATAATGAACAAAGAACAGTGCAGCACAGGAGAAGGTCCTTTGGCCCACTACGCCTGCACCAATACATGACACCTTTCTAAACTAGAAAACTTTTACCTCTACAGTCTGTATCCCTCTATTTCCTGCCTATTCAAGTATCTGTCAAGACACCTTTAAAATACTACTATTGTATCTGCTTCTACCACCTCTTCTAGCAATGCATACCAGATATTTACCACTGTGTAAAAAACTTGCCTCTCATGTTTCCTTTAAACTTTCCCACTTTTACTTTAAACCTGGGGTGGCACAGTGGGTCAGTGGTTAGCACAGCTGCCTTACAGCTCCAGGGACCCAGGTTCAATTCCACCATTGGGAACTGTCTGTGTGGAGTTTGCACATTCTCCCCATGTCTGTGTGGGTTTCCTCCTACAGTCCAAAGCTGTGTAGGCTAGGTGGATTGGCAATGCTAAATTGCCCATAGTGTCTAGGATGGGAAATGCAAGGATAGGGGAGAGGGTGGATCTAGGTGGGATGCTGTTCAGATGGTCAGTGTGGACTTAATGGGCCAAATGGCCTGCTTTCACACCATAGAGATTCTATGATCTATGTCCCTTTATAATTGACATTTCTACCCTGGGAAAAAGACTCTAACTATCTGTACCTCTCATAATTTTACAAACTTATATCAGCTTGTCCCTCATCCTTCAATGTTCAAGTGAAGACAAACCAAGTTTGTCCAATGTCTCCTCATAATTAACACCCTCTAAAACAGATATCATCCTTGTAAACCATTTCTGGTTTCTTTCCAAAGCCTTCACATCCTTCTCATAATGTGGCGATCAGAACTGTACGCAATATTCCAAATGTGGCCTAATTAAATTTCCATACAGCTGCAACATGACTTGCCAATTTTTATACTCTATGACCCGACTGAAGAAGGTAAGCACAATATATGCCTTCTTGATCATCTTATCCATTTGTGTGGCCAGTTCCAGGAACCATAGACCTGTATGCTGAGCTCCCTCTAAGTTAATGATTCTATGGGTTCTGCAATTTAGTGTACTTCCCTCATGTATTAGACCTTCCAAAATGCATCACCTCACATTGTCTGGATTAAATTCCATCTGCCATTTCTCCAACCATGTCTCCAGTTTATCTATAGCCTGTTGTATCCTCTAGCAAACCTCCTCACTATCCACCGCTTCCCCGGTCAACTGCAAACGTACTAATTAGATCACCTAAATTCTTCTCCAAATCATTTATGTAAATTACAAACAAAAAGGGTCCCAGCACTGATCCCTGCGGAACAGTACTGGTCACAGACTACCAGTCAGAAAAACACCATTCCAGCACTACTTTCTATTTTCTATGACCAAACCAGTTCTGTAACCATCTTACCAGCTCACTGTGGATCTGATGTGACTTCATCTTGCCATAAGGGACTTTGTCAAAGGCTAAACAATGCTTCCCACATTATGCAGCACTACTCCCTGCTGCATGTCAAATTTGATTTAATCATGGCCTGTGATTTGCTGCTGCATCTACTGTAGTATCTCAGGCTCCAATGTCCAGAATTTATTCAAATACAGAGAAAGATTTGTTGGTCCTGGAGTGTATCTCAGAATCTTCAGTGGAGATATCAGCAAGTCCCACATGTTTTTTTTTCCCATCTATTCAGCCACTGCCCACAAAGTGCTCAAGAAATGTACATTTACCGTAGTTTGGGATTTTGATACCTTATAATATGTAAAGTTTAACCTTAAATTGAGTAATTATGACTACATCTAAGACTCAGTAGTGCAATCTTTCAGAGCAAGTACCCTTAAATGTGAGCTGCTCAAAAGGCATTGATTGGAAAATGCATTTAAATCTGGATAATACTGAAACAGGAAATTTGAATACACAATGAATGAGTGTACATTGACAAAGATGTAAAAGGAAAAGAATTTGGGTGTGATAATTGGTCATTCACGAAAAGTATCTGTCATTGTGAAGCTGTTCAGTAAGTAATTTAAGTACCAGAGGCATTTTGTTATGTATCAAAAGAAGGTTATTTTGAGATACTTTATCTCATTTAAGGCCATTTTTGGATGACTTAGGACATTACATTTAAAGTAACACCAGCATGTACTGACCTGTCTGCTACAAAAAGATCCATTGACTCCCCTTCCCCTTTTTTCATGCATTGTCTTGTTCTTCATATCTGTTTAAAGTTTCTGTAAGTTTGGATGAGTTTGCATCATGGTTGCTATGATTTCAGAATCTGAAACACTCTTCAGGCAGCCCGTGCCCTGTACACTGCAAGAAACTCATGATATCCAACAACATTACACCGAGCTGTACATGGAGGAGCGAGGAAAACAACACAATTCTGTTCTGTCCATTTCAAACAATATAGCAGGAAGTTTCTGTTATGACAACAGAAACAATTATGAATGTTTGGCTGGTTTTCAAAATCCATTAATCATTCCTATTTAGCAGGCGTTCTATTAATCCAAGAACCATTGAAAATTTTAAGAGTCTGTAATGACAGCATATGCATTTAATATGATTCTGTATTTGAGTACAAATACAATAGACACTTAAAGGTCTATAATTTTTTTGCGCTTCACTGTGTGGGAGATTTGAGGGGTGGCAGTGGGTGGGTGAATTGTATGAATGGGTGTGGCAGTAGCACGGGCAATGGATAGGAAGGTTAAGGTGTCAAGGGCCTTAAAATTGTTTTGGGAGCTGGACTGCTATATTGGATGATCAGCACAGGCCTTCTAACCAGCCAGTCTCCAAGCCCATACTCCTCATAAACTTCAAGATGGCTCACAAAATACACTGTGGATCCAAATGCTACGAAAAAGAGAAAAATCCCAGGCAAAGTCACATGTCTTAGATTTGCATTTTGAAAGACGTTGAACAGCACAGGTAGAATTTTCCCAAGCCTCCAGGAATGCCCAAACTCAGAAGTCAACCTTTACTCAGTTTGAGTTAAACAAAATGAGAAACATTACAAAGTATAGCTTCCAACTCCACTTCCCACCATTAGTGTCACTAACAGTTCTCTGTACTCATTAGAGTAAACCTAAACAAGTGGCCAAATCAATTCATTAATAACTTCTTTATATATGCTCAAATAATCATCCATTTAATGCCTTTCAACTTTTTCATACTTACCCTTATTATAGAGTTAATAATGTTGTTTGAGTAATGGGAAAGGATCAGGATACAATACTGGAGTTGTGGTTGCAGACAGGGGTTGATTCTGGTGAACAAGGAACAAGGACAAGAAACTGGTGAATGAGGAACAATGACAAGTTGGTATATCTAGCCAATCCAGCTGCTCCTGTTACATTTTCATGAAAGCAAAAGAAACAGGAAACGAACAGAAAGTTCAGCTAGAACTTAGAACACAGTACAGGCCCTTCGGCCCATGATGTTGCGCCAACGTATTATCCTACTAAGATCAAACTACCCTGCATACCCTACATTTTACTATCCTCCACATGCCTATCCAAGAGTCGCTTAAAAGTCTCTAAAGTATCTGACTCCACTACCACTGCCGGCAGCGCATTCCACACGCCCACCACTCTCTGTGTGAAGAACCTACCTCTGACATTTCCCCTATACCTTCCTCCAATCAGCTTAATTATGCCCCCTCGTAATAGTCATTTCCGTCCTGGGAAAAAGTCTCTGACTATCCACTCTATCTATGCCTCTCATCTGTTCTAAAAGAAGCAGAAACTAATTCATCAGAGCTGATAATGTCAGTTTTGTCTCATCAGTGCTTAAGATCACTGTTTTATATGTAACCATGTTGCATCCAACGTACAGGTACTTGGTGGCAGTGAGGTCCAAACATAGAAAGATATTCTAACCCATAGATAAATCATAGATGCTGAATATATGAAACAAGAACAGAAATTGTTGGAGAAACTCAGCATGTCTGGCAGCATCTGTGGAGAGAAAACAGAGTTAAGATTTCGAGTCCAGTGACAATGTTCTCACTGAACTCAAACATTAACTGTGCTGTCTCTCTGCAGATGCTGCTAAGCTGTTGAGTTTCTCCAGCAATTTCTGTTTGCGATTTGAACCCCTAGGAAAAAAAAACTTCGGCAAAAACAAAATGAGGGGAGTTGCTTGTTCGAGATAACATAAAAGGAATAGAGTGCAGATCATTTATTTAGCATCTTTCGCAATCTCATCATGACTCCCAGGTATTTTACAGCCAGTAAAGTACTTTTGAAGTGTAGTCATTTTTGTAATGTAGATAAGTTTCAGCCAATGTGCACACAGCAAGGTCCCATAAACAGCAATGAAATACATGACCAGATAATTTGTTCATTGATGTTGGTTAAGAGAAAATGTTGGCTGGAACATGGGACAGCTCCCCTGCTCTTCTTCAAGCATTTACATGTGAGAGACAAATGGGTCTTTGTTTCTCTGAAGAAGGGTCTAGGCCTGAAACGTCAGCCTTCCTGCTCCTCTGATGCTGCTTGGTCTGCTGTGTTCATTCAGCTCCTACACCTTGTTATCTCGGTCTTTGTTTAATGTTTTGTTTTGATTGATTTTATGAACTAGGTGGATCAAAACTAAATCTTTTGCCTTTGGAGACTAAGCACTCTAAAAGGATGTTGAGATTAGCAAAAATATAATGCGTTGTATTGTTTAGTCATTGAACTCCATGCACAACAAATAAGGTCAACATCAGTGTCCATAGTCAATGTAATAAACACGCTATTATCCAGTAAGTGAAATTTATCATTTCCCAGAGCATAGCTTTAGGACTAGTATCAAGATTCTGCTGCTCACATACAGGAATCAAATCATAAATTCTCCCTCTAAGTTTTTAAAAAATGTTTTCCCCTCTTTACAGAATTGCATGTCAAATTCAAACATAATATCTGTAAATGGTAAAGGTAAAGTTGCCATAGTTTCAATAAGGTTTGTAATGAGCAAATTTAAGTTATAAAAGTACAGTGCAATCAAAATCGTGAAACCACCTCCTACTTTACACTCCTCCCTGTCTCACCTAAAGATTCTATATCCCGAATATTCAGCACCAGTCCATGTCTCTGTGTTGGCGATGCTATCACACCCCCATTCATTACTCAACTAATATTCCCTACCTGCAAGACCCCTTGCACTAAAATAAATGCCATCCAGCCTTGCCATCCTTCCTTTTGCCCTAACGTGACTACATTTACACTGCTTTCTAGACTCTAGAAAGGACACTTCTTTCTCTATACTTGATTGTGCATTACCCCCTACTGCACCTCCACTCCCTATCCCAAACCCTTGCTAAATTAGTTGAAACCTCCATCATTCCACAAGCAAAACCTTGCAAGGACATTGGTACCATTCCATTCAGGCACAACCTGTCAGACTTGTACAAGTCCCATCATGTACAGAAATGAACCCAGTGATCCAGGTATCTAAAGCCCTCCCTCCTGCTCAAACTCTACAGCCTTTTCTATCCACCTACTTGCTAGGACATGGCACCAGGGGTAATCCACAGATAACAAACTTTGAGGCCCTGATTTTTAATCTGCTACCCAGCTCCCTAATTCTTGGCGAGCATCCAGATGGCAGGTAGCTATGTAATTTCAGCAGTATCTACTTCAAAGGGTGGCTACTAGCTGGTCCTGAATAAGAAGAGTCAAATTTCAGGCAGCTCCAGGCCATCACCACAACAAGGCTTGAGTGGGAATCGGACGACTTGGTTTCAGACTCCAGTGGGGAAAGATCAAGAGGAAATGTAGGACATTCTTTGTGGGGCCAGTTGGGGTGGATTCCTCCATTGGGCCCAGGATAGTGGAAAAGATTTATCTGGCACCAGGCATGCAGTTGAGGCTGTCAGTCACCTACTTTGAGTAGGCCTCCCCTATCAGAGTAAAATAATGACAGGTCCACATGGGGCCCTGAAATGGCCACTTTAGGTCCTTGATACATCCAATGGTGGTCCAACACCTTCACCACTCCCTACAAAATTCAAGGTGGGTCAGGGGCAGGCCATGCATTTCATGTTATGATCCCTCCCTCATATAAAATATCCAGCAGGAGCGTATCATCGTCCCCCTCAGTTTAATGCAGCAGATATAGTTAGAGAAATCTGAAGCTTCAAGTGTTAAAATTTGTCCAATGTTGGAGGTGTCCAGTGGCATATATGATGGTGTATCACAGAATACTGATGCACAAGTAAGAGGTAATGTATATAATTAGTATAATAGGAGTTAGATGGATAGGAATTCTATCAGTCAATGTATATGCAATGTGAGGAGCCTGTTCATGTCAGCCAGCTTCTGGGACAATTTAAACAGGCTCTTGCAAATTTTTCACTTTGCTTTTAAAAGTAGTCAGTATTCTGCATAAATATGCTTGTGGAAATCTCTTAAGCTCACTGAGATATTTTCACACTGAGTGGCACACATTCTCTGTGCATTATTTTTCAAAAGTTCAAGAAATCACTTTTTAAAGTTTTTGCTTGATTGAACAATAGAGTTAAAATTGTTTGTGCTATTGTGCTTTTGTCCTTTGGATTCTGTCCCATATGTCTGTTTGAAAGCATAGGCTGCCAAAGCATTTAATGGGGTTGGTAATATAATTGTATGAATGCAGAGGATGTCTCATGTTGTTCAGAAGTGAAAGAAGTTGTGCCAGACAATAATGAGTAAGTTAAAACTATTTTTTACATGATAATGGACATAATTTGTCAATTTTGATAGTAGCATTTTTAGAATAAAGCATCGATCATGTGTGCAAACATTTTGTAAAACCTAATATACCTTCTTGCAGACCTTGGGGATAATATTAAACTGCCTTTGAATACATAAATCATATTGCACTTTTATAAATTTCTATAATGATTTATTATTGCAATGTTTGCATATAATTTTCAGCCACTCAAACATATGGCATAACTCAATTGAAAACTTTGCAATAGTTTATGAACATGTTTAAGCTGCAAAGGAAAGCAAAAGAAAACGCCACCTTCGCTGTTGATTCAAACCAGTTTGGTTACAAATTCGAACTGATAGTGCGTGATTCGCAATGAGAGGAAACCACACCAGAAATAAGGAAAAGCACACTTTATAAACTTTGCTGACATGAGAAGTTGCATTAATGTGCCAAATGTGGGAGAAAGAAATGTGCAGCAATAGGTCAGATATTTCTGTGAAAGAAAGAACAAAGAACAAAGGTCAATACAGCACAGGAACAGGCCCTTCGGCCCTCCAAGCCTGCGCTGCCACATTTTGCCCCTCCATACTAAAACTGCCCTCACTTACAGGATCTGTATCCCTCTATTCCCTTTCTATTCATGTATATGTCCAAGTGCTTCTCGATTGCTGCTATTGTGTCTGCTCCCACCACCTCCTCTGGCAACGCATTCCAGGCACTCACCACCCTTTGTGTGAAAAACATGCCTCGCACATCTCTTTAACCTTCCCGCACTTCGCACCTTGAACCTGTGTCCCCTAGTAATTGACCCCTCCATACTGGGAAAAAGCCTCAAGCTTTCCACTCTATCCATGCCATTCACGATCTTATAAACTTCTGTTAGGTTGCCCATCAACCATCTGCGTTCCAGTGAAAATAAACCCAGTCTATCCAACCTTTCTTCACAGCTAAAATCCTTCAAACCAGGCACCATCCTGGTAATCCTTTTCTGTACCCTCTCCAAAGCATCCACATCCTTTTAGTCGTGTGGTGACCAGAATTGTGCACAATATTCCAAGTGTAATCTAACTAAAGTTCTATAAAACTGCAGCGTAGCTTGTCTATCCTTATACTCGATGCCCCTTCCAATGAAGGCAAGCATGCCATGGGCCATTTTTACCACCTTATCTACCTGTGCTGCCAGTTTCAGTGATCTGTGGACCTGCACACCCAGATCCCTCTTTACAACAATACTTCTCAGGGTTCTGCCATTCACTATACATAATCTTCCAAAATGCATTTGTCCAGATTAAACTCCATCTGTCCTTTTCCTGCCCATGCCTCCAACTGATCTATATCCTGCTGTATCCTCTGACAATCTTCCTCACTATCCGAAACTACACCAATCTTTGTATCGTCCACAAACTTACTAATTAGACCAGCTACGTTTTCCTCCAAATCATTTATGTAGACCAAAAAGCAGAGGTCTCAGCACTGATCCCCGTGGAACACCACCAGTCACAACCCTCTGTTTCAGAAAGCATCCTTCCAACGCTACCCTCTGTCTGGTATGACTAACCCAGTTCTGTACCCATCTTGCCAGCTCAACCCTGATACCATGTGACTTCACCTTTTGTAGCAGTCTGCCATGAGGAACCTTGTCAAAGGCTTTACTGAAGTCCATGTAGACAACATTAACCACTTTTCCCTCATCAAGCATCTTCATCACTTCCTCAAAAAGCTGGATCAAGTTAGTGAGGCATGACCTCCCCCACACAAAACCTTGCTGTCTATTGCTAATAGGTCCATTTGTTTCTAAATGTGCACAGATCTTGTCCCTGAAAATCTTTTGAATAATTTCCCTATCACCAACATGAGGCTCACAGCCTGTAATTTCCAGGATTTTCCTGCTACCCTTCTTAAACAATGGGACAACAATGGCTATTCTCCAGTCCCCTGGGACCTCACCTGTAGCCATAGAGGGTACAAAGGTGTCTGTCAATGATCCAGCAATTTGTTCTCTTGCCTTCCTCAATATTCTGGGATAGATCCCATCAGGAGCCAGGGATTTATCTACCTTAATACTTTTCAAGACGCATAACACCGCTTCCTTTTTAATAGCAACTTGGTTTAGAAATTCAACACTCCCTTCCCTGAGATCTCCTCCACCAATTCCTTGTCTTCAGTGAATACTAACACAAAGTATTCGTTTAGGACCTCACCTACCTCTTCCGGCTCCACACATAGATTCCCTCCTTTGCCCTCAAGTGAACCAACCGTCTCCCTAGCTCCCCCTTTGCTTTTTATATATGTATAAAAACCTTGGGATTCTCCTTAATCCTATTTGCTAATGACTTTTCATGACCCCTTTTAGCCCTTCTAATTCCTTGTTTAAGTTCTTTCCTACTTTCCTTATATACTTAAAGGGCTTTATCAGTTCCTATCCTCCTAGACCTTACATATACTTCCTTTTTCTTTCTGACCAAAGTCATAACTTCCTTGGTCATCCAAGGTTCATGTAACTTGCCCTACCTATCTTTCATTCTCGCAGGAATGTGCTGTTCCTGAACTCCTATCAACTGCCGTTTGAAATACTCCCACATGTCCGATGTGGATTCACCCTTAAACAGCTGCCTCCAACCAAAAATCTCCAGTTCCTGCCTAATATTGTCGTAGTTCGCCTTCCCCCAGTTTAACACCTTCACCTGAGGACTGCTGTTATCCCTAACCATGAATATCTTAAAACTCACAGCATTATGGTTGCTACTCCTGAAATGCTCCCCCACTGAAATTTGACTTACCTGGCCAGGCTCATTTCCCAAAACCAGGTCCAGTATAACCTCTTCCCTGGTTAGACTGTTTACATGTTGTGTCAAGAATCCCTCCTGAATGGTCCTTACAAATTCGGCCCCATCCAAGCCTCTGCACATAGTGAACCCCAGTCAATGTAGGGGAAGTTAAAATCACCCACCACAACAACCCTGCTGCCTTTACATTTTTCTAAAATCTGTCTATGTATTCTCTGCTCTATCTCCCACTGGCTGTTGGGAGGCCTGTAGTGTACCCCCACAATTGTGATTTCATCTTTCCAGCTCCTAAGTACTACCCATGTTGCCTCTCTGCATGAGCCCTCTGATTTATTCTCCCTCAGTACAGCTGTGAGAAACTCATTTACCAGTAATGCAACTCCCCCACCCCTTTTACCTACCTTTCGATCACACCTGAAACATATAAATCATGGGACATTCAGTTGCCAGTCCTGTACCTCTTTCAGCCAAGTCTCTGTAATCATAATAACGTCATAGTTCCAAGTACTAACCAATGCTCTGAGTTCATCTACCTTGTCTATTATACTTCTTGCATTGAAACACATGTATTTCAGACCACTTCCCTCGTTCTTTTCAGTAGTGTTTCCCTGCTTGTTCTTGTTCTTGGTAATGTGTGCCTTGGTTTCTATCTCTCCCTCGATCTCTGCATCTACTACCTTACTCTCCTGGTTCCCATCCCCCTGCCGCACTAGTTTAAACCCTCCCAACCACTCTACCAAGTGTGCCCCAAGGACATCAGTCCCGGTCCTGTCCAGGTGTAACCTGTCCAGTTGCACAGGTCCCACCTCCCCAGAACCGGTCCCAATGCCCCACGAGTCTGAAACCTTTCCCCTCCCACCATCTTTTTAGCCACGTGTTCATCCTATACATCCTGCTGTTTCTACTCTGACTCGCTCATGGCATTGGTAGTAATCCTGAGATAACTACCTTTGAGGTCCTACATTTTAACTTTCTTCCTAGTTCTCTATATTCTGCTTTTAGGACCGCATCTCTTTTTTTACCTATGTTGTTAGTATCACCTTGTACCACGATCACTGGCTATTCACCCTTCCCCTCCAGAATGTCCTGCAATCGCACAAGACATCCAGAGCCATAGTACCAGGGAGGCAACACACCATCCTGGACTCTTGTTTAGGGCCACAGAAATGCCTATCTATTCCCCTTACAATTGAATCCCCTACAACTATAGCATTTCTATGCCTATGTCTCCCTTCCTCTGCAGCAGAGCCAACCATGGTGCCATGAATTTGGCTGCTGCTGTTATCCCCTGAGAGGCCATTCCCCTCAACAGTATCCAAAACGGTATATCTGTTTAGCAGGGGAATAGCCACAGGAGATTCCTGCACTGCCTGCTTAGCCCGTTTGCTCTGCCTGGTGGTCACCCATTCCCTTCCTGCATGTGGAGTCTGAGTCTGCATGTGACCACCTCTCTGTATGTGCTAACCACGACACTCTCTGCCTCGCGAATGTTCCATAGTGTCCCCAGACACCGCACAACTCCGAAACTCAGGCTTCCAGGAGCTGCAGCTGGAGACACTTCTTGCACACATGCAGGTCCCAGGCACTGGAAAAGTACCCGGCTTCCCACGTCGAGCAAAAGGAGCAGACTACGATTGGAGCTCTTCTGCCATCTCTTACAAATTAATTAATCCTTACAATGTTAAATACTTTTAATACTAGGTTGAAGCTTCTGAAACTATAACTCCAGTTCTAAAGAAGCATCATGTTGGACTTCAAATATTAACACTGTTTTCCTGGGTCTCTCCAACACTTTATTTATATTTCAGGTCTGCAACATTCACAATATTTTGCTTTTGCTTTCAATTGTTTTCTTGGTGGTGATCGAATCAGAATCTAAAAAAACACATGCTTATGAGACATCCTGCTTCTGAATACCTTAGCTTGTATAAGAAACATGAGGTTCCTCATCTGAATGATACAGTGACAGGTTATATTGCCTTTTCCTAATCCAAATTATTTACTTGAATGGGAGCCATGTAAAATACTAACTGGTTTAATTTACAGAATCTCAGTGATATGTGCAAGCCATTTAATTTTAAATAAAACATGTTTTGCTTTTTAAATATGCACAATCTACCATTATTTTAAAGCATCATTTAATATTATAAAGTATTATTTATTTGAGAGTATTGTTATTGTCCAAAAATCATAGCAATGAGGCCATCCAATGTTACTGCAGCCAAGCCAGTTATCAATAAGGCAATTAATCATAGAGTCAGGCCTTTTGGCCAAACTCGTTCACGCCGACCAGGTTTCCTAAACTGAACTAGTCCCATTTTCCCGCGTTTGGTCCATATGCCTCTGAACCTTTCCTATCCATGTACCTGTCCAAATGCCTTTTAAATGTTGTAATTGTACTTGCCTCTACCACTTCCCCTGGCAGCTCTTTCTGTATACACACCACTCTCTGTGTGAAAAAGTTGCCCCTCAGGTCCCTTTTAAATCTTTCCTCACTCAACTTAAACCTGTTACCTCTAGTTTTGAATTCCTCTACTCTGGGGAAAAGACCTTGGCTCTTCACTTTATCTGTGTCCCTCATGATTTTATAAACCTCTATAAAATCACCCCTCAGCCTCCTACACACCAGAGGGAAAAAAAGTCCCAAACTATCCAGCCCCTCCTTATAACTCAAACCTTCCAGTCTTGGTAACATCTTTGTAAATCTTTTTTGCACCCTTTCTAATTTAACAACATCCTTCCTATAGCAGGGCAAGCAGAATTGTACAAGAATGGGGTAGCACAGTGGCTCAGTGGTTAGCACTGCTGCCTCACAGTGCTAGGGACCCAGGTTCAATTCCACCCTTGGGCAACTGTCTGTGTGGAGTTTGCATGTTCTCCCTGTATCTGCATGGGTTTCCTCCCACAGTCCAAAGATGTGTACATTAGATGAATTGGTCATGGTAAATTGCCTGTAATGTTCAGGGATGTGTAGATTAGGTGGGTTGTAAGGGGATGGGTCTGGGTGGGATGCTCCAAGGGTTGGTGTGGACTTGTTGGGCCAAAGGGCCTGTTTCCACACTGTATGGATCCTTTAAAGGAAAAATTCCAAATGTGGCCTTTTCAATGTTTTGTACAGCCAAAACATGATGTACCAACTCCTGCACTCAAGGCCCTGACCAATTGTCCATTAACCAACTTGATTAAGTTACAGAACTGATAGTCAACAATTTACAACCATGTCTTTCAGACAAAGTTTTTTCTTAAGAAACTCTTGAAAATCAATATGCGTGTCATTCCCCTGAATAAGGAACATTTTAGAATTATAAATGATCTCATCATTGTGTAATAAAAAAGGTGGAGTGATTGGCATGGTCATGTAGCAACGAGATTCTTATGGAAACAAATAATTTTATCCACTATAAAGGAACTGGGAGGCTTCCTGTTCTCTCATTGGTAAGACACTGGCCATTAGAGATTGAGAAAGGTTGAGTGGCCAAAAAAAATTGTTATGGTGTAGTAATTGCCAGTTTAAGGTCAAGGTTAATGGGTGTTAATTGAGGTGTGTTTTCCATCTTGTTTGGCACATCAAAGGACACAGTGAAGATTACATTTTACTTTTGTCAATGCTCTTGCACATCTGCAGTAATGATATTTCATATCATGACATAAATGCACTTTTTCCTCAAGATTTTGGCATGGGGTCATTAACTGCATGTAATCTAACTGCTTTTTGATTAATACATTTCCCACGGTAAAAGAGGAAACCAAGTAACTGATGACTGTACAATAAAATAGTTCCACTATCACAATTCATGAAATTTGTGCCACTTTTATTTTCACATTTAAAAAAAAAAACTGCTGCATTATTCTTCCAAGTAGAGGTTAAGAATGAATGACTAATTACTTCAAAGGGAGTTAAGGCCTTTTGTTCTCAGGAAGCTAGTTTTATCAGTTCATTTAAGAATGCTGGGCAAAAATGCTCTATTTGTCCTTTGCCGGTGTTACTGAAAAATGATTCAATATACTAATGCTGGCTATTTGATTTAGAATAAGGAATCATTATATAAATACTGTATTGAAATGCTTTGACTGGAATGTAGTTTTCTTTGGCACGCATTAAGTCCACCTATTGGCTATTTCGAAAGTGGCTATGGATACTTCTAAATCTGCTAAATCTTATACCTTCGCATTTTTTTTTGGTAATATCATAAAATGAGTTTCCTTTAGTTCAAATGACATTCAATTACCAAGAATATACGTTACGGAAGCAGGGTGATCAACCGTACAAGTCCTTACAACATTTATGCTGTACTCAAACTTCCTGTCATCTTTCCCCAACTAAATCTATCATTATCAGTTCATTTCTCTCATGTTTAAAGGGACCTATATGATTCATTTCAACCAATCCTTGCGGTAGTGAATTCTCCATTTGTGACTGGATTAGTTAATGACCTCAGGGCAAAGGCACATCTAGGTAGCAGTGATAATAACATGATTGAATTTTGCATTTAGTTTGAAGGGGAGAAACGTGGGTCTAGTGCTAGCATTTCAAACTTATATAAGGGTGAATAAGTGGGCATAAAAGCTGAGCTAGCTAAAGTGAAGTAAGATACTAGGCCAGGAAATAGAACAGTAGAGAAGCAGTGACAGACATTTAAAGGAATATTTCAAAATAGTCAAAAAAGTACATTTCTACAGTAAAGAAAAGTTCCAAATAGAGAAGCTACCATTTGTGGTAACCCAATGAAAGTAAGGCAAACATCAGACTTTGCATTTCCTGTGGACTTGCTAACCTAAGGCATAACTGTTAGTCAGTATAGGAGTTGGGAAGCCATGTAGAGATCATACAGTACATTGGTGAGGCCTCTTCTGGAGTACTGTGTCCAGCTCTGGTCACCCAGTTATAGGAAGGATATTATTAAGCTGGAGGGTTCAGAAGAAATACACCAGGTTGTTGCTGAGTATTTAAGGTTCAAGTTATAAAGAAAGGTGGATAGGCTGGGACTTTTTTCATTGGAATGTAGCAGGTTGAGAGGCAACCTTATAGAAATTTTTAAAAAATGAGGGGTATAGATAGAATTAATGGTAGTTGTCTTTTCCCTAGGAAGGGGGATTTCAAGACTAGGGGGCACATTTTTAAGGTGAGAGGAGAGAGATTTAAAAATGATGTAAGAGGCAAATTTTTTACAGAGAGAGTGGTTTGTGTGTGGAATGAACTTCCTGAGGAAGTGGTGGATGTGGGTACAATTACAATGGTTAAAAGACATTTGGATAGATACATGAATAGGAAAGATTTGGAGGGATATGGGCCAGGAGCAGGCAGGTGGGACTAGGTTAGTTTGGGCTTCTGTTCAGCATGGACTGGTTGGACCGAAGGGTCTGTTTCCATGCTGTATGACTCTATAGCTCTATTTGTGTATTTGTGCCCTGAGATCACTTTGTTCCTTGATCTACCTAAACTTATAGCTTCCATTTAACAAGTGATCTTCCTACTCTTCCTACCAAAATATATTACCTGATGTTAATCTATGTTACATTATTTACCTTATCTACATGCTGATCAATGATCTCTTGTAAGCAGTTGCACTCCTCTTCAGTATTGACTATGCCAGAGCTGCAACTAAATTGAAAATTGTGAAAATCGCTCTATAATGCATCAGTTTGCTTTAAATTATAGAAAACACAAGGGACACAAAAACCTCTCTCTATTTTGAGCTCATTTTTTTGTCTCTTTCTTAGACCCACATAGCAGAGTATGTCTTATACCAAAGAATGATGATGAACCTGTTAGCAATACCTACATTAATGCCAACTACATTAGGGTAAGTAAGTGCACTGGTTGCATTCATAATCTGCATAGTTTGTGTTAATGTTTCTGTCCAGTTATGCAACTGCATTCACCATAGAATTAAATGTGGTGCTTGTGCTTGTTATCTCAGTGAGTGTTAGGTGATTTCTCATTGGATGCATGTTGTCCATGCATTTTAAAGTTTAATCACAATCTTTTAAATGGCAATAAATTTAATTTACTAAATCTAGATACAGGGAATGCGAAAGTTTAAAAAATGTAAACATTTTAAACATAATTGTAAGAGATAAACAGGGAATTGAAAAAAACAAATCTTGTTTTCAACAATTACAAACAAACGAACATATGAAATAGGAGGAGAAATAGCCCTTCAAGCCTGGTCCACCATTCAGTAAGATCACAGCTGCTCTGTTTATGTTTTGGATTCCGCATTCCCACTTACCCTGATAATCCATGATTCCCTTGCGTAGCGAGAATCAATGTACCTCTGCCTTAAAAATATTCAGTGACCTAACCTCCACCACCTTTTGGGGCAGTGAGTTCCAAGGTCACAAACTCTTTAGAAGGAAAATTTTCTCCTCATCTCTTACCTGAAAGGGCACTCTCTAATGTTGAAACAGATAAATGTGCGATACTACTATTAGACTCAATCTTCTCCTTTTCAAACTGAATGTACGCTTCAATTTGATCATGATCACTGTGACCGAGTGGTGATTTAACTGCAACATTTTTAATTAATCTTATCACATTACACCATACTAAGTTAAATCTAACCTGCTCTCTCGTTGGTTCCAAAACATGGTGCTGCTCTAAAAAAAACTATCTTGAAAACATTCTATGAACTCTTCATCCAGGCTATGACTGCAATTTGATTTTTCCAGCTTATATGTAAATTAAAGTCACCATGTCTTCTTTTATAATTTGTTACATGTTGTGGTTACTTTAGGTGTCTGTAGAACACTCCCATTAGTTACTTCTTTCCCTTACTATTTCTCATGTCCACCCACACTGGTTCTATATTCTGATCTGTTGAACCAAGGTCAATTTTAACTGTTTCACAAATGCCATCCTTGATTAACAGTGCTACACCACCACCTCTATACTTTTCTCGAATGTGACATAGCTCTCAATATTCAGGGCCCAATCCTTGTCATCTTCAAGACATGTCTCTGTAAGGGCTTTCTGATATATGTATTTATTTTTGAGGAAGGGTCACTGGACCCGAAACGTTAACTCTGTTTTCTCCTCCACAGATGCTGCTAGACCTGCTGAGCTTTTCCAGCAACTTTGTTTTTGTTCCTGTATATATTTATTTCAATGTGTGCTGTTAATTTGTTTATGAATGCTACACATATTCTGATACAAAACCTTTAGTTATGTCATTTTGTTATCTTTGCGTCTAATCTTGATTGTCAGTGTGTCCCTATTGTTTTTCCATCAATCTCTTCCTACCATTCTCTGACCCTCATTTCCCATCTTATTATTTTCCTCTCTTATCTTGTCTCTACTCTTTGAAGTGCCACAAGTTTCCACACTTGATACTGACTGCCTGTCACAAGGTCCTCACCTCAGCCACTCCTCTCAGTGACACTGACTGCGTGTAATGTGGTCCTCACTTGCTCCTCTTGGTGATACTGACTGCCTGTCTCATTGGCCTTACCTTGTCCACTCTTTTCGGTGAAATTGATGGTTTGTCACATCTTACCCTCTCCGTCTGTCAAAAAGATGGTGATTAATTGAGTTAACAAACAGTTAATTGACAATTTTATTAATATTTGTCCCTAACTTAATAATCAAATTGTTAACAGATTTAGTTCAATCCAGCTAATTCGTTCTATTGACAAATAACAGGATTGGAGTAGTAATTACAATTTAAATCCATAAGCAAAGATTAGCTAAGTATTTATAATTTTGTAGCAAGACTTTGCATTAAACCATCTTAAAAGAGTTTAACAGCTTTCCTGTCAAAGTTAGTGCTAATGATCAGGATCACCACCAGTGTGGATTTAACCTTTTTTTATTAATTGTTATTTCAATTTTGTTTTGCAAAAATGCAACAAAATTGTCCAATGTCTTAGGAATAAGTGGGTCCTCTGGTGGAGATTTTGGTATCCAATCAAAGGAAAATCTCTCTACGAATTGAAGACACTCTCATTAATAGAGATGTTTTTGTTGATTGGGCAGTTGATAATGTGTAGAAGTGCACTAATTTATGATAGTAGAATGCAATAGAATCAGATTTCTAATGTAATTTAGTAAAGATTGTTTCATTTTATACATGTAATTGTCAAAGTCAACTCTCTGACACATAGAGGGTGAGGTGATTCCACAAGTAATTGTTGCTAAGGTTAACGTGTAATGGCTTTAGGAAGTGCATGAACACGGTGGTGACTTATAGTTGTTATTGCTTTTATCGAAGTGATATGATGAGAAAAGTATTTCTGATTGACTTCGCTCATGAATGCTTCCTGCCACTGCTCAATGCGCAAAAGGGATTCACTCAGCAGTGAGTTAGGTGCTGCGTTTTCTTTTGTATAACCAAGTTACACTGGCCTTTCCATGTCATTCAGGGTTATGGTGGTCAGCAGAGGGCATACATTGCTACTCAGGGCCCTATGATCAATACAGTGAATGACTTCTGGCGGATGGTTTGGCAGGAGGACTGTCCTGTGATTGTTATGATTACCAAGCTGAAAGAAAAAAATGAGGTAAGAGCCTACCAGATTTATATATTTGCAAGCAACATTTTGCAATAAAAAATGGCATTGCAAGTAAAGGGAGCTCACTGAGAGCTGCAGCAACTCTACATGAAAATTTTTAAAAGATCTGTAAAAGTAAGTCAGTATAGGAGTGATAGAGTACCATAATTCAGAAAATCAAGATGCAAAATCAATTTTGGTAGAGATACAAAATAGCCAAGGTAAGAAGTCAATAATATATAACAAAGAATAGCAGATGTTGGAAATTTGAAACGAAAGCAGAAATTGCTGGAGAAACTCAGCAGATCTGGAAGCGTCTGTGGAGAGAAAGCATAGTTAATGTATTGAGTCCAATGAGCATTTATCATAACTGATGACATCTAGGAATAAGTGGTATTCATGCTGGTGACATGCTGGGATGTTGGGGTTGTGGAGTGACAGGTGGGGATGGAACCAAGACAGAGAGAGAGGAAGAATGTTAGGCAGAAAAAGGATTGTTATAGTAAGCATGGGAAGAAGTAAAACTAGCCAGCATCCACATCCAGAAGATGGTCAGCCACCATTTCCGCCACCTCCAGCGAGATGCCACCACCAGACACATGTTCACCTCCCCTCCCTTGTCCGCCTTCCACAGGGACTGTTCCCTCCAGGACACTCTGGTCCACTTTTCCTTTGCTCCCAGCAACTCCCACAGCCCCATGGCAAACACTGAAAGTGTAACACCTGCCCATTTACCTCCTCCCTTCTCAGTATCCAAGGGCCCAAACATACCTTCCAGGTGAAGCAGCACTTTACCTGCACTTCACACAATGTAGACCACTGCATTCGCTGGTCACAACGTAGTCTCCTCTACATTAGGGAAATGAAGCATAGACTGGGTGACCACTTTGCAGAACATCTACGTTCTGCTCACAAAAAAGACCCTGAGCTTCCAGTTGTCTGCCATTTTAATACATTACCATGTTCCCTGGCCAACATCTCTGTCTCTGGCTTGCTGCAGTGTTCCAGCAAAGCTCAGTGCAAACTGGAAGAACAACACCTCATTTTCTGCTTGGGGATCCTGCAGTCCTCCAGACTGAATATCAAGTTCAGTAGTTTTAGGGCCTGAACTCTCCCATGTCCTAGCCCCCTATCCCACACACCAGACCTTGTTATCACATAGTCTGCCATTACACACCACCTATTGTCATCCACTAACAGTCCCCATTAACGGCTATTCACACGTCCATCCAGATTGTTATCCACTCCCTCGTATGTCCAACTGTTCTTTTCTTCCTTTGGGGTCTATCCCCACCTATCTTTTACTCCTCACCCCCTCCCCTACCCTATCTTCTGCATATAGACCAACATTTTCCTAGCCAGCATCAGTTCTGAGAAGGGTCACTGGACCTGAAACATTAACTTTGATTTCTCTTTACAGATGCTGCCAGACCTACTGAGCTTTTTCAGCAACTTCTGTTTTTGTTTCTGATTTACAGCACCTGCAGTTCTTTTGGCTTGTAAGAAGAAAAGCTAGTTAGGTGATAAAGGGGGCTGTGAGTAGATGAAAATGGGTTGGTTGTGCTAAAAGCAGCCTTTGACATTTACAGGACCTGGGACATGAGGGTAGGTAAAAAACATGGAGAAAGAAGTTTGGGCTCTAAAATTATTAAACTTAATATTGAGTCCAGAAGGCTACTAGTTCCCAAAGTGGAAGATGGGATGCTGTTCCTCCAACTTGCATTATGTTACTTGAGAGTATTTATAGGTCCACTAACAGTACCTGCAGTGTAGGACACAATATGCCGGCAGAAATAATGTAGCCCTATAAGAAAGATACTGCAATAATTATCGGTGTTTTTAAATTTCATATAGATTGGACAAATCAGTTTGGCAAAATTCGTGGAAGATATGTTTGCAGAATTATTTGGGACAATTTCTTAGGGTTTATTGTCCTTATGCCAGTCAGGGAGCAGAAAATTTTGTACCTTGCAAAGTGCAATGAGTTAAGATTAATTCATTACCTAATAACAAAGGAATCTCACAACAAAAGTGATCATCCCATGAAAAAAAGTCACATTCTGTTTGAGAGTGAGAAGTATCCATTGAAAACTAGTGTCTCAAACTCAAATGAAAATAATTACACACAGGAACAAAAACAAAGTTGCTGGAAAAGCTCAGCAGGTCTGGCAGCATCTGTGGAGGAGAAAACAGAGTTAACGTTTCGGGTCCGGTGACCCTTCCTCAGACCTGATGGTGGCTGGGAAAACATCAGTTTATATGCAGAAAATAGGGAGGTGGGTGGGGTAGGGAGTAAACGATAGGATAGAGTCCAAAGAGAGAGAAAGACAGTTGGACAGACAAAGGAGTTGCTAACGATCAGGATGGGAGGGTGAACCGTTGTTAATGGGGACTGTTAGTGACTAACAACAGGGGGTGTATAGTGGCAGGCTATGTGGTAACAAGGCCTGGTGTGTGGGGTGGGGGGCTAGGATATGGGAGAGTTTAGGCCCTAAAATTATTGAACTCAATATTGAGTCTGGAGGGCTGTAGGGTCCCCAAACAGAAAATGAAGTGTTGTTCCTCCAGCTTGCGCTGGGCTTCACTGGAACACTGTAACAAACCAGAGACAAGATGTTGGCCAGGGAGCAAGGTGGTGCATTGAAGTGGCAGGCAACAGGTAGTTCAGGGTCTTTTTTGCGAGCAGAACGTAGATGTTCTGCGAAGCAGTCGCCAAGTCTACGCTTCGTTTCCCCAATGTAGAGGAGACCACGTTGTAAGCAGCGAATGCAGTAGACTAGATTCTTGGAAGTGCAGGTGAAGTGTTGCTTCACCTGGAAGGTATGTTTGGGCCCTTGGATTCTGGGGAGGGAGGAGGTAAATGGGCAGGTGTTGCACCTTCGCCGGTTACAGGGGAAGGTGCCGTAGGGCTGTGGGGAGGTGTTGGGGGTGAAGAAAGTATGGACCAGGGTGTCCTGGAGGGAATGGTCCCTCCGGAAGGCGGACAAGGGAGGGGAGGGGAATATGTGTCTGGTGGTGGCATCTTGCTGGAGGTGGCGGAAATGGCGTCTGATGATCTTCTGGATGTGGATGCTGGTGGGATGGTAGGTGAGGATAAGGGGAACCCTATTGCTGTTGCAGGAGGGAAGAGAACGGGTGAGGGCAGAAGTGCGGGAGATGGGTCGGTTGAGGAAGAATGTGGACATTTCAGAGGCTCCCTTGTCGAAGTTAATTACATGAAAATAATTACATGTGTATGAGGACAAAGCTGTTTGAATTGAACTGATAAAGTAGGTTATGAGGTAGGATAGTAGTCGAGCAATGGCAGCAATTTAAGAAGGCATTTCATAAATCTCATCAACATAACCCTTTGAATAAAAGAAGATTCTATGAGCAGAATCTATGGCTAACCAAGGAGGTAAAGGATAAGATCATTTTGAAAATAAATAGTTCAAAATGCTGCAAAGATTAATGGTAGTTCAGACAATTGGAAACCAGCAAAGAATGACTGAAAACATATAAAGGAGGGAGAAATTAGAGTATGGAAGAAAACTAACTTAAAAAATAAATAAACAGACGGTAAGGGTTTTCACAAGCATTTAAAAATGAAAAAAATAACTGAAGTGAGTATTGGTCCCTGGCAGAATGAAACTGAGCAATTAATAATAGAAAGAAAGAAATGGTAGAAGCATTGAGTGAGTGTTTTTTGGCTTCCTTCTGTAGCTCCAAGATTACTTGAAAATCAATTATTAAAAGAGGTAGAGGTACCTAAAACAATCATTAGGGAAAATAGGATTTCTGAAGAAGGGTGCCGACCCGAAACGTCAACTTTCCTGCTCCTCTGATGCTGCCTGGCCTGCTGTGTTCCTCCAGCTCCACACTGTTATCTCATTAGGGAAAATACATTGACAAAACTGCCAGAATTAAACGTTGACAATTTCCCTGGACCAGGTGACCTGCATGCTGTGGTCTTGAAAGAAATAGCTGCAGAGGGTGTACAGGTTATGTTGCGCTCGCCACACAGTGTGTTTAGCTCATATATCCCACAAAGGACTGTGAGTCGACTCTTAATAGTAATAGGAAATGATCTTTATTGATTTTAACACCATTAATACTATAGTAATGATTATGCTACAAACTAACAATTAACACTATAAATCTGGCAATTAACACAGTAAATCTAAATCAGTATCTTGTACTTTAACTTAACTTGGAATGATCAAACATCAACACTCTGGACCTTAGCCTTGATCCATGTGGTGATGGTCGTCAGGTCTTCCTCTCCCAATGGTCGCAGGGGCACCTCTTCTTACGGTGGATGGTCTCGAGTTACCACACCCAGGAGTGCTGTTACAGCAATTCTTATCCTTGGAAGCTTCTGCACCCCTTTGGGAAGATCTTCAATTCCCACTAATGGATCAGTCAGGAATTGATCCCTCAATCAGGCAATGCCATGTGGATGGTGGGGTGGTCTTTAGGTTTCCCTTCCTGAAATTGTTAGGGGCACATAGGTCAGGTAGCCTTTCCAGATAAGAGTATAAGGTGTCCCTTTGTTCTGGAAACAGCTCGATGTTTCCTATTGTCCTGCAAAATAGGCTTGGTCAGTTGTGTGATAACAAAGTGTAGAGCTGGATGAACACAGCTGGCCAAGCAGCATCAGAGGAGCA
>NC_063349.1:41807186-41818268 GCF_021869965.1 Rhincodon typus
TTTCAGGCCTAGACCCTTCACAAGGTGTAGAGCTGGATGAACACAGCGGGCTAAGCATCATCAGAGGAACAGGAAGGCTGATGTTTCGGGCCTAGACCGTTGTGTATTGTGCTGTCTGAAGCTGCAGCCTGCCTTTCTGGGTCTGCAGCTTGTTTATTTCAGTATCTTTGCACAGATACGTTGGCCTATGCTTGGCTTGATTTCCCAGCATGCTTGGTGTATTATCTGATTCTGCCATTTTGAGTGGCCCGTCCAGCTACAGTTGTCATCTACCAAAATTCACTAGATTTTGGAAAATGTCCCAGCAGATTGGAAAATCACAAGTTGTTCACTATAGAAGAAGGCCAGAAAGGAAGAAACTACGTGTCAGTTATCCTAATATCTGCCATTGGGAAAATGCTAAAATTCCTTCTTAAAGATGTAAGTTGGGCCATCTTAATTCAATCAGGCAGAGTCAATATGGTTTTGTAAAAGGAATATCATACCTGACTAATTAAAATTGTTTGGGAGTGGGGCGAAGTAACAAGCAAAGTGAATAAAGATGAGAGAAGGAGGAAAGAGAGGAATAGAGATGTAGGTTTAGAGAGAGTATTCCAGAGGTTAGGGTTTTGGCAGCTGAAGATGCAGACCTTGGGGTGGAGTGATTAAAATTAGAGATGATCATGCAGACAGAATTGAAGGTGTGCGGATGTCTTAGGGTTGAAGGAATGGATAATATTTACAGAGTTTTGGAGGGATTTGAAAATAAGGGTAAGAATTTTAAAATCACAAGATGGCTGAATATATAAATATGATCAGTTGGGCCAGATTTCAGTCTGGAATCTGACTTGACCGATAATAATATCATGTGAGAACATAACAAATATTTCAAAATAGTCAATGTATATACATTCCTAATATATAAAGAAAAATTCTGAAGGAAGGATTCACCATTTTTGCTTGAATACAGAAGTTAGGAAAAGCACCAAACTTTAGGAAAAAGTCTATAACTGTGCAAAGGTGAGTGGCAGGTCAGATGATTGATCAAAGTTTAAAGATCAGCAGAGAATGATGAAAACATTAATCAGAAGGAAGAAATTAGAGTACATGAGAAAGCTAACCAGGAATGTGAACACAGAGAGCAAGAGTTTCTCCAAATATTTAGAAAGGAAAAGAGCAAATAAAGTGGATATTGGTCCTCTAGAGATTGAGAACAAGCGTTACTGTAAATAAAAAGGAAATAGCAGATGAAATGAGTAAACCTTTTGCTCCTGTTTTCACTATAGTGGATATAAGAAACATTCTCATAATAGGTATCAATCAATGGATGGAATGGAGAGAGGAACTTGGCAAAATCAGGGAAATATTATGAAACAAATTGATGGAGCTGTGAGCTGATAAGTCTCCAGGTCCAGATGGGCTTCTTCCGAGAGTCTTAAAAAGGGTTTTTAATGAGATAGTTATTGTTAATTTATCAAAATTCCCCAGGTATAGGAAAGGTTCCATCAGACTGGGAATTATCAAGTCTAACTGTTCTATTCCGGGAGGGAGGGAAGCAGAACATAGGAAACTATAGGCCAGACATCTTTGATGTCTTTTATGTGGAATGTATTAGAGTTGATCATTAAAGATATTATAGCTGTGTGTTTGGGAAAATATAATCAGGAAGAGCCAGCATGATTTTGTCAAAGGGAAATCATGTTTTACCAATTTTTTGGAGTTGTTTGAAGGAGTGACACACATTGTTGATAAAGAGTTGCCAGTAGATGAACTTGGATTTCCAGACAGCATTTGAAAAGATGCCATGTCAAAGGTTTCTTTTGTGGAAAATCAGAGCTCATGGTACAGGGGGTAACATATTAGCTTGGATATAAGATTGGATGGCTGGCAGAAAACAGAGTATGCAGAAATGGGTGGGTGTGTGATTGAGAGGTTGTGACAAGTGGAGTCTTGCAGGGATCTGTGCTCAGCCCTTAACTTTCTAAAATTTACATCAGCAACTCGATGAGAGAAGCAAAGTCATGATAGCTAAATTAGCAGGAGACACCAAGATAGATAGGAATATTGCTTTGTAAAATATTGTCTGTTGGGGAAGAAATGATAAGGAAATTGCAGATGGATGTAGGTAAGTTGAGTGAGTAGGCAAAAGTTCTGGCAGATGGATAATGTGAGAAAATGTGAATTTATTCACTTTGGCAAGAAGAACAAAAAAAAAAGTACTACTTAAATGAAGAATGACAGCAGAATTCCAAAAAGCAGAGGTTTCTGATGCATGAATCAGAGAAAATTAGGATTCAAGTGCAGCACATAATCAAGTAGGCTCATGCGATACTACCTTATATTAAGAGGGGAGTTTAAAATAAAAATAAAGATGACATGTTTCAATCATACAGCCATTGGTGAGACCACATCCCAAATAGTGTGTGCAGTTTTGGTCTCCTCATTTAAGGACGGATGTAAATGCATTGAAGGTGGTTCAGAGATGGTTTACTAGATCTCTAACTGGAATGAGTAGGTTGTACAAGCTGGGCTTTTTTTCCGTTGGAATTTAGAAGAGTGAGAGTATGACTTGATTGAAGTATACAAGATCCTGAAAGTTATTGACAAGGTTGCTGTGTGTCATTCCAGAATTAGGAGATCCTATTTTGAAAGTATGGGTCACCCTTTCAGGACAGAGATGAGGAATATTTTTTTTTCTGAAAGAGTTGAGGAGCTTTGGAGCAATCTAATTCAGAAGGCAATGGTGAAAGGGCAATTCAATGGTGTCAAGGCAGTGGTAGATAGATTCTTGTTAGATAAGGAATCACAGATTATCGGGGTAGGTGAACTTATTGAATGGTGGAGCACCCTCAAGGGACTTGTCTTTCTCGGTTCTTATTTTCTATGTTGCTGAAAATTTTAAAATTAAGGCAAAACTTGATAAAAAGCCAAGGTAGATCAGTGAATTTAGGGGTGAAAGGTGAACATAGTGTGAGTAAAGACATGAGCAACAAATTTTTGAATGGCATCATGGTCAAGTCCAGAGATAATAAATGCATGGAATATGGTTTCAGCAGAAGATGAGCTGAGGTAGGAACAGAGCTGATTGATGTTACAGAGTTGGAACTAGGTGATCTTATTTATAGCATAGATATATTGACAGAGGGTCAGGTTGAAATCCAAAGAAATCAAGATTATGAGCGGTCTGGTGCAGCCTCAGAATGTGCCGGTTAATTGGGCACTACATAAAAATGACTGTTGGCAGTCTGGGGAAAATACCATTTTCTTTGAAGAAGTGCTAGTTCCCAGCAGCACCAAAGCTGGAATTCAGCCAACTCAATTCATTCTACATTATATCGAGAGGCAGCTGGAGGTGCTGGATGCTGCAAAGACTATGGGCTCTAATAACATTTGGCAATTTATTGAAGACTTGTGCTCCAGAGATTCTGCACCCTAGCCAAACTGTTCCAGTACAGCCTCAACACTAGCACCCACCCAACAATGTGGAAGATAGCTCACATATTTGAGCCCATCCTGGGCCTCCTCCAGTGCCACAACGATGCCACCTGAAGGTTGCAGGAACAGCACCTCATATTTCGCTTGGGAACCCTGCAGCCCAATGGTATCAATGTGGACTTCACAAGCTTCAAAATCTCCCCGCCCCCGACCACATCCCAAAACCAGCCATGCTCATCCCTGCCTCCTTGACCCGTCTGTCTCCTCTCCACTTATCTGCTCCTTTATCCGTCTTCCATCTGCCTCCCCCTCTCTCTCTATTTATTTCAGAATCCCCTTCCCCTCCCCCATTTCTGAAGAAGAATCCCGACCCAAAACGTCAGCTTTCCTGCTCCTCTGATGCTGCTTGGCCTGCTGTGTTCATCCAGCTCTACACCTTGTTAGCTCACGTATGTCCTGTACACCAATGGCAAGGCAAATCCAACCCAGCCAATTACCATTCAATCAGTCTGCTCTTGAACATCAATAAAGTGATGGAAGGTAACAGTGCTTCAAAAAACATTTGTCTAGTAATAACGTACTCATTGATGCACTGTTTGGGTTCCACTAGGACCACTCAGCTCTTGATCTCATTACAGCTTTAATTCAAACATGGATGAAACAACCAATTTCCAGAGGTGTGGTGAGAGTGATTGCCCTTGACATCAAGATTGCACTTGACTCAATATGGCATCAAGGAGCCATTGCAAAACCAGAGTCAATGGGAATCAAGACAAAAATGCTTTGCTGCTTGGGGTCAACCTGATACAAAAGAAGCTGTGGTTGTTGGAGGTCAGTCCTCTCATAGTCAGGAGATCCTAAGGGTAGTGTCTTAGCCTCAACCATCATCAGCTGCTTTATCAATGACTTTCCCTCCCATATAAGATCAGAAGTGAGGATGTTAGCTGATGAATGTACAATGTTCCTTACCATTCGCAACTCCTCAGATACTGAAGCACCCCATGTCCAAATATTGAAAGAGTTGGACAATATCCAGACTTGGACTGACAAGTGGCAAGTAACATTTGCACCACAGAAATACTAGGCACTGAACATTTTTCCAACAAGCCAGAATCTAACCATCATCCCTTGATATTCAATGGCGTTGCTGTCAGTGAACCCCACTATCAACATCTCAGTGGTTACCATGGGTAACCTCAGCCTGTGCAAGAATTGAACACATGCTGTTGACATCATCCTGCACCACAAACCAGATGTCCAGCTAACCGAGCTAACCGATCCCCATGAAGGTCCCACCTTTTCCCTTGCCTGACGCATGGTAAAACTCAGATTAAACTTACCATCAGTCATTTTCCTCTAATGAGAGAGCAGCCCTATGGCCTTCTGCAACTATGGCAACTTTACCTTTATGAGGTACAATTGACCAGAAACCGAACTGGATTAATCATATAAATATAGTGCTATAAGACAGCTCAGAGGTTAGAAAACCTGTAGCGAGTGACTCCCCAAAGCCTGTGCATTATCTACACGGCATAAATCTGGAGTGTGATGGAAAACTCCCAACTTGCCTGAATGAGTTCAGCCTCAATAGCATTTCTCAAAATGATACCATCGAGGACAAAATATCCAGCTTGATTGCCACCATATCACAAACATTTGCTCCCTCCACCATCAACACTTTGCAACAGCAGTGTGTACCATCTACAAGATGCACTGTAGACATTCACAGACGCTGCTGAGACCGCACCTTCCAAATCCATGCCCATTTCCATCCAGAAGGACAAGGGCAGCAGAGACATGGGAATACCGATAAGTTTCCCTCCAAGCCACTCACTTTCCTGACTTAGAAATATATATATTGTCACTGGGTCAAAATCCTGGAATGCCATCCTTAACGGCATTGCAGGTTTACCTATTCAAGTGGATTGCAGCAGTTTAATAGGCAGCTCACCACCATGTCCACAAGGGCACCTAGGGATGAGCAATAAATGCTGGCCCAGTCAGAAACTCCCACATTGCATGAATGAGTAAAAAGAAAGCCTTGATTTTGTGCTCAAGACTAAGCAGTTGTATCTGAACCCACAAAAATGTGATTTACAGGTTAGAGTGTTATCCCTGAACCAGGCTAATGTAATTTAAGGTATTCCCAGGTGTAAACACATTGAACAATGCCCTTTAACTTGAACAATTTGAAAAAGTTATAAATAACTTGTGAAGGCAGAGCAATGTTGCATGAGACAATCAGTAGGATATGTTTGTATGAATAGGTTTACCACATTGTCCACCCAGTTTTGAGTGTTGATAGTGTATTTGGTGCAGAGTCAAGAAAAACACCCTTGATATAGCTAAAAGCTTTGATAACTAAATAGCTCCTTTATCTCTGTGAATCAGAAGGGGTTGATTTGTTTAATGATCTTCAGCAGACAATAATAGATTTACTCTGTACTTCTGACGATATTAACAATTAAATCAGATCACAATGAGAGGGAGGAGCATGAACTGCTCACTTTGATTCCAGACCTGATAAAACAAATATATCTCACAATGAATAAATGCTGTTCATTGAATGAAATTTAAGAAGGTACCAATCACTACTCTGCGCTGCAAAGATGAGAGACACGGGAAATAGAGGACTTCCATGACTATTGGGGTAACGATCATCTAATGCACTACTCCAAGGACAGGTATAATTGTCTTTCATATCTATACTTCTGTTTTACTCCTGTGCACTTAAATGCTGCTTTAATTTAAATGCGTTTGTTTTGATCATGGTATATACAAGTACTTCAGGATTGTGTTTAACTTTCACTTTGTAAATGAAGGCTGTATCAGTGTATGGTTCAAATGTTGATTCATTAAGTCAGAGATACGTTCAGGCTGCAGTGGCTTGGTTTCTTTTTGATACAATGTGATATAGTGATTTATTCATCACACCATTCTGTCAAAGTGATTGTAATATTAAACTGTGTGTAGTCAGAATAATTTTCTTCACCCCTCCCTGTGATGCTGCTACATTTGGAACAATCCCTGCAGCAAATCCTCTCACTACATGTTAAACCAAACTCTGTAGTTCTCTTAATTGTTGCTGCAGTTTAATTTTGATGTCTCTGTGCTCTAATCAATATTCTTGTATTGGACACAATTTGTTTACACTTCTAGTGACCTGCTGTGCATTTCCTTTCTGTGTTTTGCTATGTTCTGTCATGAAATCATTTTGAGCATTTTTTTTTGTTCTCTTGCGACTGACACTTATGCATTTTTCTCATTTTTAAGTCTATTTTAAGTGGTTTATGTGTACATATGAAATAAAATGTGGGGGATTTGCTGGTGAAGGAATGCACTGTGTGTTATGAAAAACCAGGCCATGTCTCATTTGGGTCTGTCATTTAAATTAAAATGTTTCTGTGTCTTAACACTGCTTCAAAAACAAGCAAACCAACAGGCATATATGTTACAGACAAGGGAAGTAGTGCGTCCTGTATAAACAAAACTGCACTTTTTTCAGCATTTATGATATTCAACATCTCATTAACACAAAGAAATTCCTGTCAAACAACAGTAATTATGTCCATTTATTTGTCTGATAAATTGATCAAAGCTTGCAGCTTATTGTGAAGTGGGTTAATCGCAACAGGACAAAAGTTTAAATGCATTTTCTGAATAGTGTAGAATGTAGCCGGGGCTAAACTAAGTGCGCCACTTTATGTCAACAGTTTAAAAAGTGCTGATTTAAGTTTGTTTAAAATAGATGAGGGAGGTTTTCTCAGAGACTAAGCGAATAAAGGTCCCAACCTACAATTCTATTTTACTGGAATTTGCACTATGAACCTGGTAATGCAATATCAGGCTCTGAGGGAGCAATTTTAGGTGTAGTGACTTGTCTTTGATCCTTCACACCTGCTCAATTTGTTTTTTCTCTCATGACTTTTCCATTCAATTTAAACACTTAAATGGCCTGATGCAGCCATCAAATGTTTTACCTTTAAAAAGTGTAGGAGAGCCATGAGCTCCACAGCAGACACCGGGGGACGATTAGGTGGGATGCACTCAGCATCTCAAATTCTGAAGACTTGGGTAGAGCAAAATATAAATCCAGACAGTGGTTCTAAATTTGTCATTACAGTCACAATGAAAATCAGAAATCTGAACATTTATTCTGGTCATTGCCAACAAAGAAGTCATACTACTTACATACTTGATACTATGAAGTGCAGATCATTAAGAACGTTAAATCACTTGTGTGGTACAGTTTGCTTTATTGAAATAAGACTGTGTGCCAACAGCAGAATGCAATGTCAAAATAAAATGAATGGAAAGACATAACTTTAAAATAGTTCCACCCTGTCCTAAGCAAGTATCATGTCTAAACTATTGTACATTTAAAATATCTATTATTTTGCCACAGAAATGCGTTTTATATTGGCCAGAGAAACGGGGAATATATGGGAACATTGAAGTTCTTGTAAACAGCGTTACTGAATATGAGCATTACATCATCCGGGACCTTACCCTTAAGGTAAAAATGGATGGACATGGTAGTTAAATTAAATTTCTGTTGATGTTCTATTTAAATGCAGAGTTAAATTTTTCAGAGTTCATGCATTAATCAAAGAAATGGTCTGAGAAAGCCAAATAATTTTTATTTTACATTATTATGCCTTCTGTCAGTACCATCGTGTGTTATTTAAACAAGACACTATTTTATGTGCATATGTGCATCGTATGTATTTAGAAGAATAAAGGACATGGAAAGATCACTAATCTCATCAAAACATTTCCTTCTGATACTCCAACTCACAGCCAAGCATCCAGTTACACTTTGCTTGCACCAGCTTTAATGTCCTCCAACACCATGTCATGTTAGTGTTAATTGTTTAATAATTAATTGCTCATCAGGGATTTATTAATTCCATAGGTTAGTTATTTAAAGCAGTAAAATATATCGTAAGGTATGTACAGCAAACCAACCGATATCAGTGTGTGCAACTCATAAGTACAAAGCAGACTGACTGCCAGCAGGGCCGCAACATTGTATACACATAGCACATGGAGTAATAAAGGTGAATTATTTTAAAGGTAAGGAATACATACAACAGTCACCTCCTTTCCAAAGGAAAGTTTGAATATTGACAATAACAAGTGAGCCTATTGTCTGTTAATATATTGTATATTCCTGTGTGTGTTGTCATGTTTTCATTTCATGGACTGCAATTTCTATCCCAGACTTTGCTCATCCTGATGTATTGCAACAAACTTTTTCCCATATTTGTCACTGACCGGGAGCTGAATCTAATGATTCAAATCTTCTGAGCATTTACTGTTTAGGTCCTAAAGAACATCAGCACATTTTGAAGCTTCTGATTTTACATTCTGAGTAATTTTAATTCTATCAAAGTTTTAGTCTTTTGTTGGTACGGATGTTTTCCTGTTTATAATCTGCTTTACTAATTGCCAAATTCTCCTATTTTTCTTTTTTTTTTTTTGAAGCCTGGACCTCTTCACTTTTTGCTTCAGTGGTTGTTTTGTTTCCACTTTGTCCTGCTTGGGACACCAAAGCATCATTGCTGGCATTTATTTCTGAAAGGATTATATTGTGAGTAATTGCAGCTCCTTATGCACATTATGCGTCTCCACCCTTCTCATTTGCAGGTCAGGCATTTTAACCAGAATTATTTGAGTTCAAGCCAATGTTTCAGTGGCTGTTCCTGCAGAGTTTGATCTGTTTTAACTATGAGTAGTTCCAATCTTCTTGTAAATTGGCAGTCTTTTCATTGGATTGATGCTGCAGAGCTTGTAATTCATCCTGATTCCTTGCTTTCTCTTTCAGCTCTTCAATCATCTTTGAAGCAGACATGTCCCCTAAGGACTCCACCATCTCAAAGATAGTATTCTCAATTTGAGATTTATCTTGAGCTGGTAGTTCAGCCTTTTCTACCTGAACTCCACAGGAGTGAGCTGAAGTTTTAGCTCCACTAATTCAGAAGAAAGTGAAGTATTCCATTCCCCTTACAAAGCCTGTCCTGCAAGTGTTTCTTGAATAGTTTGCTGCAGTTTCTGTTGCATCATTGATGCTTGACTGATTCCATAGAATATGATTAGTGTAAGGTCAGTGCATATACCTGAAATTGCTTATCCAACAGTGTCTAGAATGTAGACTATCTGCAACATCCAGGAGGATTGACTTCTCTTGCACTCTAGCATTACTAATCCTGCAAGTGCAATTGGTGAACAATTGTGTGTTGAAACTTTTACATTTAATCTTAGCCACTAACAAAAAGTCACCAGTTTTCTGAGAACAGATCTTTTGAAATTTTGCAAACACTTAGAGAGTGTAGTAGCATTGAAGTTTCCATAATATTGACAGTGTGAACCATATGTTCATACTCAATGTCTCATTGTTCAGATCATCACATTCTGGGTTGTCAATCACTCAATGTATATTCTTCAGGTAGGATACCAGATAGCCTTTGTTGCAGTTTCTTTTATTCTTTATTCATTAATGGGATGAGGGTGTCGCTGGCTGATCAGCATTTATTGCCCATCCTTAATTGCCCAGAGGGCGGTTAAGAGTCTGGAGTCACATGTAGGTCAGGCCAGGTAAGGATGGCAGTTTCCTTCCCTGAAGGACATTAGTGAACCAGATGGGTTTTTCCAACAATCAACAATGGCTTCACGGTCATCGTTAGACTCTTAATTCCAGATATTTATTGAATTCAAATTCCGCCATCTGCCATGATGGGATTCAAACCCAGGTCCCCAGAACATTATCTGGGTCTCCAGATTAACAATCCAGCGATAATACCACTAGGCTATCACCTCCCCTGGAAGGTGTTCATGGTATATGGTCTGCTTGGGTCAGGTGTGTGGCTCTTTGTAGCTGCATCGGCCTTTCTTCTACTACATTACCTCTATCAGTGGCCTTGTCTGCCACATTCCTTGCAAAATTATTTGAAAGCTGGACATTTTGTTGCTGCTCACAGAAGGCCACATCTTCCTCTTGTGTTTGGATGTTCTAATGGTAGTGTCATCCATTACATTCATACTTAAGAGCATCAAAATGTGGGAATTGCTTCATATTTGTACAAAACCTTCAGAATCTCTTCAATGCTAGAGGCCCTTGCTATGTCTGACAAAACTTTCTGGAAATCTTCTATGTGGTAGTTGTGATCACCATCTCAACAATTCTGTTTGCTAGCTTTTCTGAAATATTGTATAATGAGACCTTTTCCCTACCTCTGCTCAAATGTAGAATATGGATTCCATAGGCATCTGCCTAAATAACACAATTTCAGTCAATGAATATCGAACTTTTATCTGAACCTGAATCAATCTTCCAGTGTGGTCTTTTAGGATTTTTTAAAAACTATTTGGCTGTTAATCCTGATGTATTAAGACCAGGTAGACCTTTTGTTCTTAATTGCTATGAAACTATTAAGGCTTGCTTTCCTGCATTGGATACACCCAAATCTAGAAATTATAGTACTGAATATTGTTCATGTACTTTGAATTCTGTTAAGTGGTCTTCTGTGTCCCAGTTTAAGCTAGAGAAATATTTGGATATTGTGTCAACATATCTTTAACCTTGAATCAGAGATAGTAGGAACTGCAGATGCTGGAGAATCCGAGACAACAAGGTGCAAGGCTGGATGAACACAGCAGGCCAAGCAG
>NC_063349.1:41823268-41856047 GCF_021869965.1 Rhincodon typus
CGCACCTCCATCTCCTACCGACCAACCTCATCCCGCCCCCTTGACCTGTCCGTCCTCCCTGGACTGACCTATCCCCTTCCTAACTCCCTACCTACACTCACCTTTCCTGGCCCCATCCCCGCCTCTTCGACCTGTTTGTTTCCTCTAGTAGTTTTTCAGCTGGTTTGTGTTTTACCCATTCTGTGAAGACTCCATGTTATGTCTTGGTTATTCTTTGTGTGACGAGCAATTTCCTGATATTTCTCAAACTGCCTTTTAGTAGCTTCCAAGCCGTGCCTCAGTCTTTTGCATTACCAGTAACCATTTCCATATCTAGGAGCAGATTACTGCAGATGCCGGAAGCTGTACTGAAAACAAAAAGTGCTGGAGATCACAATGGGTCAGGTAGCGTTCATGGAGAGAGAGCAAGCTAACATTTTGAGTCTAGATGACTCTTCATCAGGATTTGACGTGAAGTGTGAGGGGGCAGCATTTATGCAATAGTGGAGGTCAGTAGGTGGAATGCTAGGGGAGAAAGGATATTGATAGTTCAGATTAAGGGATCGTTAAAATCTTGTATATCTGGGTTGTCCAATTGTTTTTTTGCATGGGGAAGGCCAATTTTGGCGCATGTGTGACTCACTGTCAGTCTCAGTGTTCACATTCAATCAAACACACACACACTCATACTCTCACACTCACTCACACACACTCGGGCACACACTCTCACTTGGTAGAGTGGAGGATTGGTGAATGAATTTCACAAAGTTAAGACTTGGTGCAACAATAAACATAATGTTCAAAACAATTCTAAAGCAATTTATTGATAACCTAAATAAATGAGTAACTTATAAAAGTGTGCCGAGCAGCAAAACTAACTAAAAAAAGCTTTCCTTGCTGACTCAGTCATGAAGCAAAACTCGGGAGAAAGAGGCACACTAAGCACCAAGTCCTGATCGCTAGAGAAGGGAGTGGCGATGAGCCGAGTTAAGTTCAGTTTAACTAACACTGAACCTGTATTCATCTCTGGTGAAGCACAGTCCAGGCTTCCGTTGGTGGAATTCATTTGAGAGTGGGATTCAGAAGCCGGTTGCCTTTTGGTTGCTGCAATTTCCTTTATGGACAGGATTTTGGGGAGGGAGAGGTGTGGAGGGATGGTGCATGTATGACGCACTGTCAGTCTCAGTGTTCTCATTCAATCAAACATGCACACACACATACTCTCACACTCACTCACACACACAGGCACAACCTCACTCCAAGACCCACTCTCTCTCAGTCTGCCATATACACCTCCTGTCTCTCACTCCATTTCACACTGGGTCTCTCCTTCTCTCCCACTCACACACTCAGATTGTCTCAGTCTCTCCTACACACACTGTCACATTCCTTCACACATACACCTTCACACTCCCTTATTTTGTCACTCACTCATTCAACCTCACGCATTTCTGTACACACACACACTCCTTCATCCCTCACTTCTACAAACATAGAAACATACTTAGAAACTAGCAACAGCAATAGGCCATTCAATCCTTTGAACCTTCTCTGCCATTTTGACTTTTGATTACTTTCTGTGGTAGCATTTATTTGGCACCTGTAATGTATTAAAATATCCGAAGGCCGAAACCTGCAGGTTTCAGGATACTTGTGTAATAAGATTTGCCATTCAATCCTTTGAACCTTCTCTGCCATTCATTATGATCATGGCTGATCATCCACTTCAGTAGCCTGTTCCTGCTTTTCCCCCATATCCCTTGATTCCAAGTGCTATATCCAACTCCTTCAGTGATCATACAGTGTTTTGACTTTTGATTACTTTCTGTGGTAGCATTTATTTGGCACCTGTAATGTATTAAAATATCCCAAGGCCGAAACCTGCAGGTTTCAGGATACTTGTGTAATAAGATTTGCTGGAATTTAAGGAGTGTTCCATGTCTGACACCTTCAACATGAAGTTGATAGAATGTCTAAGAAATGTTTCCTTTGCTTTGTTACTGGACAGCTGTGTAGTCAGGATAAACAGTCTGCCAATCTACGTAAGCAGCATTGTTACATAGAATGATTAGTCCCTCGAGAAATGGATGTAGTTAGTCTGTTCTCTTAATAAATCACAGCTACTAACTTAATAGAATATTTGGACTGGTGGTTGGAAAATACCTAGAGGTTATAGTTACATGGTGTGCAGTAGCATGGAAATAATTTAAGTGGTCTCGGCCACACATTGGATTATGGAAAAGGTACTACATACCTTGGAATATAGTGTTTTTTATGAAAAATACTAAATTGCTAGCTTGTTTATCAGACATTCTGCCAAATTCACACTGAAGGAGACAGACAATATGTCAGAGGTTGTGTGTTCCTTACCTTTACCTATAATAGTCAAAGAATTTTTGAGCAGCTGGACCCAGATTCAATATTATGTAATTACTTTGGAAGCATTTATTATTCTGTTTGAGATAGAACTTGCATTTTAGCAACACAGTTTGAAATTGGGTCTGATCGCTCTTTAAGAAGTTTTATAATAGTTTCCAAAACACACTGTCTTTTTAAATCCACAACCTTAAATATTGAAAATGGAAATAAATAGAATATAAAGGATTATTGGATGGTTAACTTTCATTTCTTTGTGTCCCATTTCACATTGGCTTCTTGAGTGCTCATTTATTAAACTTCAGAGCAAGTGGTGCACTTTGTACAGTTCTTGTTGTTCCTGTTGTAAGTGGATAAAGAGACATTGAAAGGGGAACAGAAAAAGATTTGTGATGGTACCAGTCTATATTTGAGGCAACCTGTTAGCTCAGTTGATTAGGTGATTATTGGATAGTTCAATGTGTGTTTAATTGTCATTCTGGGTGTTGACTTGGGACCTGTTTCTTGACCTGCCCCAGAGAATGGGAAGCAATGGCAAACCACCAATAACAGCAAATAACATTCGATAGACAAACCTAAGCAATCTCTCAACCAAAGGGTCAAGTCTAACCTCTGCAGCACTGTAACATCCAGCTGTGAATGGTAGTGTACAGAAGTAAATATCAAACATTCCAATCCTCAATGATGATGGAGCCCAACACATCAGAGAAAAAGAAATGGCTGAAACATTTTCAATCATTTTCTGTCACAAGTGTCAAATGGATAATGCATTACTGCCTCCTCCTGAGTTTCCCAGCATCACAGAAATCAGTCTTCAGCCAATTCAATTCATTCTATGTGATATCAAGAACTAGCTGAAGGCACTGGGTACTGCAAAGACTTTGGGCCCTGAACACATTCCAGTAATAGTACTGAAGAGTTGTGCTCCTTAATTAGCTACACCCCCAGCCAAGCAGTTTCAGTACATCTACAACACTAGCATCTACCGAGCAATGTGGAAGGTTACCCAGGTAGGACATGTCCACAAAAAGTAGGTCAAATTCAATCCTGCCAATCATGACCACATCAGTCCAATCTCCTTCATCAACAAAAGTGATGATAGGGGTCATTGACAGTGTGTTGAAACAGCACTTACACAACAATAACCTGCTCGCTGAGGCACAGTTTGGGTTCCACGTGACTACCCATGTTCTCAAATCGACTTTCAAAAAGTTTATAACTGGAGAATAACCAGAGAGCAAAATCAAACAACACAGTCCTGCAGCTTCCAAAGCAATACTGCCTCCTCTTCCAAAACCCAAACAAAACCAGTTACCCTTTGATTTCTGTTTCCTTTTTAACGTTCTTTGTAGTTGGCTGGCCAGTACTGGTCATCCCTTGATTAACTAATCAATGTATAACCAGCATATTGGTCCCTCAGCTTAATGGCATCTCGGTGCCAGTTCATCTATAATGGTCTTAAAACAGTTATTGACCTGCTTTATCTTTTCAGGCCAGTTGACAGGAGTTAATCTTTGCTCTTTTGTTCTGTTTTTTTTGGTAAAACAAGCTGCTGCTCAAAATTCAGTTCTCAATTGCAACTCATGGTTCCAAACCAAAAAGTGAGAAAAATAAAGGAATTATAATAATGGTCTCAACAATGTGGCCAGAGATTTCAAAAATTATAAAAAGGTGAAGTTAAAGCTTTTGTACCCAAACGCAGACAACATTCAAAACAAATGGATAAATTGTTAGCATAGATCAAGGTAAAATATGTATGACTTGATAGATGTTACAGAGACATGATTGCAAGGGACCTAAATATCCAGGAATATTTGACATTTCAAAAATACAGGAAGCACAGAAAAGGTAGTGGAATGGCTTTTGTTAATTATGGATGTCATTAGTACAGTACTGGGAGATGACCCCTGTTTCAAAACAGTAATATGTGGAACCAACTCTATGGTAAGATTCCAGAGTAGACAGCCAAATTTATGTTACAATGTGGCAAGAGACCAGTAACGTTTTCTTAAAATTTGACAAGGTGTGAGACCCCAGTTGATTACGAAGAAAGTAAACCACAAGACTCCAAGATTTTGAACTAACAACAGTAGACTTTACTGTACAAAGTTAGAAAAGGAATACATTCCATTATATCATCAGCTCTTTTATCAATGACCATCCTTCCATCATAAAGTCAGAAGTGGGGATGTCGCTTAACATTATACAATATTCAGCATTACTTGTGACTCCTCAGATACTGAAACCATCCATGTTCAAATCCAACAAGATCTGGACAATTTCCAGGCTTGGGCTGAAAAGTGGCAAGTGAGATTCACTTCACACAAATGCCAGGCAGTGGCCATTTCCAACAAGAGAGAATCTAATCATCATCCATTGAAATTCAATGACTATACCATCCTTGAATACCCCACAATCAAAATCCTAGGGGTTACCATTGACCAGAATCTGACTGGACTAGCCAATGACTATCAGAACAGGTCTGAGGCTACGAATACTTCAGTAAGCCAGCTCCTGATTCCCAAAGACTATCCACTATTTACAAGGCACAAGTCAAGAATGTGACTTGCCTGGAAGAGTGTGGCTCCAACAACACTTAAGAAGCTTGAAAACATCCAGGACAAAGCAGCTGCTTGATTGGCACCACATATACAAGCTTCCACTCCTGCCACCACTGGCGGTCAGTAGCAGCAGTGTATACTAGCTACAAGATACACTGCAGAAATTCACCCAAGATCCTTAGGCAGCTCCTTCCAAACCCCACGGCCACTTCCATCTAGAAAGACAAGAGCAGCAGATATATGGGAACACCAACACTTGCAAGATCCCCTCCTAACCACTCATCAGCCTGACTTGGAAATATATTGCCATTCCTTAACTATCACTGGGTCAAAATTCTGGAATTCCCTCCCTAAGGGCATTGTGCATCTATTTAAAGCATATGGACTTCAGCAGTTCAAGAAGGCAGCTCACCTTCTCAAGGACAACTAGGGTCAGGCAATAAATGCTGGCCAGTTACCAACACCCACTTGCCATGGGAAAATAGACAAGAAACTTCATCTGTCACCAATCCACCTACTTGGCCAACTGGTCAATATCTTTTTGATGTTTTACAGTCCCTTTCTCACAGTTTAGAATTCATCAATTTTTTTTCAAATCCACAAACTTTGAAACTTTGTCTGTACAACAAGATCCAGGTAATTTACATACATTAGGAAAAGCAGGGATCTTCATTCCAAACTCTGAGAAACTGCGTTACAATCTTTCCTCTGGCCTGACAACAAGCCATTAATTCTCTGTTTCCTATCACTTAGCCAATTTTGCATTCACTTTACTACTGTCTCATTTAAACCATGAGCTATCACTTTCTCACAAGGATTGTGTTGCACTGTCATCATTGGGATTCACTCACTAACAAGAATGATTGTCCTCCTGGGAGATTCCATGCCACTGAAGTTTAAAGGAGATGTATTTGGAATTTTTGGATGGCACCTGGAACACACTGCCAGGGGAGGTGCTGGAAGCAGCTATGTTCTCAAAGTTAATGAAGCATTTAGACAGACACATAAACAGGCAGGAATAGAGGGATTCAGACCATGTGTAGGCAGATGGGTTTAGTTTAGACTGGCATCATTGTCAGCACAGACACAGTGGCTGAAGGGCCTGTTCCTGTCCTGTATTGTTCTATGTACCATGTTTTCAGAGAGACAGTGCAGAGACGATGGACCAAATGTCCTCCTTTTTCACTGTAACAAAGCAACAATGGAGATTGGTGAACCAGTTTAGCAAAGGTATCCTAGAAAATAAGTGAACAGAGTATAGCCTAGACACTTCCCTAGATCAGTGTGTTCTAGTGCAAACCAGGGCATAACTTATTGTGGATCTAATACTGAACAATGAGACAGGATAATTCAATAACCTCATGGAAAAGGAATTGAGGCAACAGCCATGTAACATGGTAGAACTGTACATTCAGTTTGAAAGGGAAAAGTTTGATTCTTAAAAAAGCTACGATGGTGTGACTAAAATTGACTAGAAAATTAAGTTAAAAGGTAGGACAGTGAAGATGAAGTGCCAATTGCATAAGAAGCCTGTTATTACCTCTCAGCCACAATTTATCCGAGTGAGAAAGAAAGGTTCGTTTTAGAAGGATGCATGATCCATGACTAATTAGGAAAGTTAAGGATGATGTCAAAATGAAAGAAAAATTGTATACTTCTCCACAGTTCATTGGTATGTCAGGAGATTGTCAGCTTTTAAGAGCTAGCAAAGAATGATTTTAAAAAAAGATAAAACAGGGCAGCATCATGGCGCAGTGATTGTATTTCTGTCTGAGATGCTAAAAGAAATGGTTGCAAAGATAATACAGGCATCATTTATAATCTTTCAAAATTGCTTAGATTCTAAAATTGTCTTGATGGATTGGAAAATAGCTAAAATCATTACTCAAGAAAGGTGGGAAGCAGAAAGCAGGAAATGATAGACTTGTTAGCCCAAAATTTGTCATAGGAAAATTGATAGAATCCATTATTAAGGAGACTATAGAAGAATACTTAGATGATCATAATGTAATCAGGCAGAGGCAGGGTGTTTTTTGTGAAAGGGAAGTGTGTTTAACTGATTGACTGGAGCTTTTGAGGAAGTAGGAAGCAAAGTGGATAAAGGGGAACATGTGGGTGCTACATTACAGGTTACTACACAAAATGAGATATGATTGACTAACGGGTAATTTATTTGCATAGTTAGCATATTGGTTAGCTAACAGGACATAGACAGTAGGGATAAATTAGTCTTTCTTTGGTTTGGAAAGCCATAACTAGTTGCAGTTCACAGTGATATGTACTGGGAAAATACCTACTTACAATCTATATCAATGATTTGAATGCAAGGACTGAACATATAATGAAATTGGTGAATAACTTCACATAGGTAAGAAAATAAGTTATCATGTGGAGGTGAAGAGACTGTGAAAGGATATAATTGGGTTTGGGTGAGTGAGCAAAAATATGACAGGCGGAACACACTATGGAAAAATGTGAGCTGGTGAGGTCTAGCGAGGGTGTTCCAGATTTTGGTGCCTAGACAATTGAATACACTTCTAACAGTCATGGAATGTTTCAAATTGGGGATATTCAAGTGGTCAGAACTAGAGAAATCAAAAATGTTAGGGTGTTATGGAGCTGGAGAAGATTAAAGAGATTGTGTGAGGCAAATGATAGGTCATGGAATAAATGGACAGTAGCAATGTGAATATCAAATTGGCTGAGTGACAGGAAACAGAGTAAATGGGTATTTTTTCAGGCTGGAGAAAGGTTTGTTATGCAGTTCCCTGGGGGTCAGTATTGGGATGTTTCCTTTCCCTGACATATATAAATGGTCTAGATTTTGGTGTGCAAGGGACAATTTAAAAGTTTATGGATGATGCAAAACTTGGGAGCATTGTAATTTGTGAAGAGAACAGTGTAACATTTCAAAAAGACAAGTTGGTGAAGTAGGCTGAGAGGTGGCAGATGATGTTTAGTGCAGAGAAGTATGAGAAAATGCATATTGGCACAAAGAATGTGGAGGAACTGTGTAAAATAAAAGGTACTATTTTATAGGGTGTGCAGGAGCAGAGAAACTTGGCAGTATACATTGATAAGTTATTAAAAGTGGCAGAACAGGTATAGAACAGTATTCTAGGCTTCAATCATAGGAGCATAGAGTACAAGAGCAGGGATGATAAACAGGAGGCTGGAAGAACACAGCAGACCAGGCAGCATCTGGAGGAAAGGAGCAGTCAACATTTTGGGTATTACCCTTCAGGACTGGATGTAGGGGTAGGGGGAGCTGCAGATAAAGTTGGGGGGTGGGGGGTAGGCATGGAGGCAGAATGATGGTGATAGGTGGACACTGGTGGTAGATACGACCTGGTTGGTCAATGGGAGGGATGAATCTGGTTGGTGGCTGGAAGGGAGGGTCAGAAGGTGGAATGGAAGGGGAGGCGGGGGATGCGTGGCAAGGTTATTTGAAATTGAAGAACTCATTGTTGAGTCCTCTGGGCTGTAGGGTGCCCAGTGGAAGGTAAGGTGCTGTTCTTCAAATTTGCGTTCCAAGTCGCTGCAACACTGGAGGAAACCGAGGGCGGGCATGTCAGTGGCAGAGTGGGTCGGGGAGTTGAAATGGGCGGTGACCAGGAGGTTAGGTTGGCCGGAGATGCTTTTATGGGAAAAGATGCAACACCTGCCCACACACCGCCTCCCTCACCTCCATTCAAGGCCCTAAACAGCCCTTCCAAGTGAGACAGAGCTTCACCAGCATCTCCTCCAACCTAGTCTACTGCATCCAGTGCTCCCAATGTGGTCTTCTCCATGTCGGCGAGACAAAACGTAGACTAAGTAACTGTTTCGCCGAGCAACTCTGGCCCATAATGGCCAACCTAACCTTCTGGTCACTGCCCATTTCAACTCCCCAACCCATTCCTCCTCTGACATGTCCACCCTTGGCTTCTTCCAGTGTCGCAGTGACTCAGAACACAAATTTGAAGGAAACACTTTATCTTCGCCTGGGCACCCTATAGCCCGGAGGACTCAACATTGAGTTCTCCAACTTCAAATAACCTCCCCACCCATTCCCCACCTCCCCTTCCAGCCTCACATGCTGCCTTCTATTTCATCTTTTGACCCTCCCTTCCGGCCACCAACCAGATTCAACACTTCCATCAACCAACCAGGTCATATCTACCACCAGAATTCACCTATCACCACCATTCCACCTCCACCCCTCCCCCCTTTATCTGCAGCTCCCCCTACCCCCACATCCAGCCGTGAAGAAGGGTAATACCCAAAACGTTGACTGCTCCTTTCCTCCAGGTGCTGCCTGGCCTGCTGTGTTCTTCCAGCCCGTTTGTCATCCTTGGATTCCAGCATCAGCAGTTTTTTTGTCTCTAACAAGAACAGGGATGTTAGGTTGAACTTAGATAGGACAGTGATTAGACCTGAGCAGGAGTACTGTGTACAGTCCTGGATGCCACAGTTTAGGAAGAATATGAACATTTTAGAGAGAGTCCAGAAGCAGTTTAAGGAAATGGTTGCGGATTTGAGAATCTTCAACTATGAAGATAGATTGGAAAGGTTGGGACTGTTTTCCTTGGAAAGGAGAAGGCTTAGAGGAGATGTGAAGGAAGTTATCAAAATTATGAGAGGTCTGGACAGAGTAGATATGTACAGAATGTTCCTGCTCGTAGGTGGATTGAGAGCCAGAGGGTACAGATTTAGTGTGTTTTGCAAAAGAAGCTATTGCAAGATGAGCAAAAAGGAATTTACACAATGAGAAGTTAGGGTATGGAATGCACTGAGTGGAAATTTGGTGGAAGCAGGTACAATTGAGGCATTTAAGAGGG
Organism: Rhincodon typus; assembly: GCF_021869965.1. Taxonomy (NCBI): domain Eukaryota; kingdom Metazoa; phylum Chordata; class Chondrichthyes; order Orectolobiformes; family Rhincodontidae; genus Rhincodon; species Rhincodon typus. Next base: position 41,833,005 of record NC_063349.1, read on the forward strand.
CATGGGGTGATTATCTAAATAAAGACTGTGTGCAGGGTAAAGGGAAAATGGCAGGAAATTGACACTGAGCCAAAATGGTCAGAGAGCTGATGCAGATAAGATGGGCTGAATGGCTTTTTCAGTATTGTGATAATGCTGTGTTTCTGTGCTTTTGTAATCCCTTGTGGTGTCAAGTTCATCACACCTATGAAGCACTACTACATGTTTACATTAAAGGCAAATATATAAGTAGTATTGTGTGTGTGTGTGTGTGTGTGTGTGTGCGCAAGTTGGTTGCTGTTCATTTTTGTGGAAACTTATATTCTCCATAATTTTTTTTTTACTGGAACTGTTGTTTAATTAACGGAACACCATTTTAACCCGCTCCATCAGACTCTTCCCAACTGAAAAACAATTGGGTGGATATCAGTGATGCACAGGATTAGGCTTGGCTCTGTTGCTCCCAAAAATTGGATGCTTGACAACTCTCATTATTCAGCTTCATGGATGAAAAATGTTCAATTGGGCAATGAACAAGCGCCAGTGGAACTATACCCCAGCATGAGTCAGCACCTTCCGAACAGGAGGGCAAGGAACTGGCAGCAAAAGTGAAAAAAACGAACACTAATAAGAGGAATTATGTGAAATGAGGACTATACTCCTTTCTTATTCTGGCAATAAACAGCAGCTGTATGTACTTAGTACAACAAATAATTTGACCGTTGAGTTATAGTGTAAAAATGACATACTCCATATGTTGGATTTAAAAGAAGAACTAAATCTAGCTACTTTATGCTTCTCATATAGTTGCTTTTCCAGAAGTTACAATTATAAAATGCATTTTCAGCAGGGGCGAAAAAAACTACAATGGCCAAATGACTTCTTGTTCACCCACCCCTGTTCTTACATTGTCTCCACTTTTTCTTCCCAGTTTCTGCAGCCTCGCTCCCATCCCCAAGTCAGAATTGACTCTATTATATGTTGCTGTTGAGAGCTACATGAACAAAACTTCCCAAAATACATTGTAATACTCTGCTTCTCTGGAAAGCTAACTAACAATAATTAAAAACTTTAACCACTGATGTCATGCTTAAAAGAAAGAAAAATCTCTGAATTTATATGTTGCTTTATTATCACATTATAAAACTTTTGACAAGTACCCGATAAATCCATTTACTTCTTGCACCATCACAACTGCTATGTAAATAAACAATATATACAAGCAGTTCAGTGCCAGCACAAGAGGCTTGTTATATGTGTTTTTTGGTGGTTGCCGATCAATGATAGCTGGAAGCTGCATGAGCCATGCAGCAACCAGGAATGTATGGTTAAAAAACAAACAGCCACATTCAAGTCTTTGTAATACACAGATGCACACTCATAGCCAATGTTAATGGAGCTATAAAGTGTGATAAACCAGCCACATGCTAAAAACACGCACTGGTGCTGATTAAGTGTACTGTTTGCGAGGGTGCTGGGAGTATTCTAGTTCTCCTGTCAATGGTGCCATGGGAATATTCACCTTTAACCTGCAGGATCTGTGTTTTGCATATCACCCAAATCAGGCTGTTTTGAGGCATTGTACCTTATTCACTTTCAATCGTTTTAACTTGGAAGAAGATCATGACAGGGCCAGATTTGAATTGTTTAAAATTCAGCCTTGCTTGTCCTTCGAGATGAAGATGGCCATGTTCATTATCTAGGGTGTGTAGGTTACTCATAGGCCCATAAGTGACTGCTGAGGCCAATCTGTGACTGAAAGGTCCTGTTACACATAGGACACGGTACTGTAGACAAATGAGTTTTGGTTAAGTTCCCATAAAGTCACAAAGTTCTACACCATAGAAAAAAGGCCCTTCAGCCCATCAAGTCTACGCCAGTCAAAACTGCCCACTTGACAATCCTCTTTCTTGCATATTCTGTCTGTCTCTGATAAGCACTTGCTTTGAGGGGTCATACCATTTGTTATTTCCCAGAAAAAGAAACCGTATAGCTTGTGAATGTCACTTACTAGTCTGAATCATCTTGTGGACATCAAAATAAGAGATCCAGTATGACCAGGATGTTCAATCTCAAATATTGTTTTCTTTTTCTAACTTTTTTTATCCTGCTGTGTTGGATGTCTCGATGCAATGTGGATGGCCAGTATGCCTGCTCAAACGCATACTTTAGTGTCTGGTACTTTTTCCTGGATTCAATCTTCATAAGTAAAGTCAGCTCAAGTGAAAGTGATTGAGCTTCTTGACTTGATGCTGGTGCACAGTCCAATATTCATGTGCAAAGTGGATTGGTCAGGACTATTGCTCTTTATATTTCCAATTTGATAGCCTGACTTAATCCTCTTCTTTTCCATACTGATGTTTGAAGTCAGCTGAAAACTACATTTGCCTTGACATTTCTTAAATGGGTCTCTTTGTTAAAATAGACGGCTCGAAACAGAGAGTGTGCTGCAGAGATAATGAACTTATCCACTGCAGATAGGTTCTGGTCCTGGACTGAACCTTTGGGTTTGAGCAAGGGCTTTCCTGGAGCAAGCTGGTAATTACTTCAATTTTCTTTACACTGATCATAAGGCCAAAGGTGTCCAATACATTGGAGAACAGGTCCATGCTGCATGATGTGTCTAACTCTGAACTGGTGGCTAATGCGTAGCCATAGGTAAACAGGAAATGGTAAACTATGTCTTTGGAGACATTGATCTTATCCTGGAGATGTTGCAGATTGAGCTGCAACCTGTCTGAGATATCTGATCTCTATAAGGACCCCCATCATGGAAGACATTGTCAGCATGGCAGAGATAAAATGCTGATTAATGCTCCATTACTGATTGAAAATGGCTAAAACATGTGCCATCATTCAGGACATTCATGAACATGATGTCATAGAATTGTGGAACCATTCTGATGCATTTCTCAGAACTGCTGAATTTCTCCATTCTCTTCCAAACCCCTGTGGAGTTGATTGTACCAAAGGCCTTGCCCAGGTGAACAAAGGAGGTATACAGGTCCATATTCTGTTAATAGCCATTCATAGCACATAGGAGCTGTCTAACTGCAAGCACTGTATTGGTGGTTCCTTGCCCTTTACTGAAAAGCACTGACTCTCTGACAGATTCTGTTGAAGATATTGTAAAATCCAGTTCAGAAAGATAGTGGCTTGGATTTTACCAGTGATGGAGAAGATTGAGATTCCTCTCCAATTGTAGCAAGACTAGAGAGTTCCTTTCTGCTGTACAGGTTTGAGAGTAGAAGCACCTTTGTATTCTTGTGGGATATTTCCTTGTACATACATGGTGGCGTACAATGCTGATGTCTGGCAAGAAGGCTATGAGGATGATCAAGATTGGACTTTCTACCAGCATCACTTATCTGTCTCCAACTTGCCGACCCTGCCAGCATCCAACATCTATCCAGAGCAATTGGCATGTTCCCCAATCAAACCCCCTCCCATCACCCATCTCACTCAACCATCAATTTAGTTTATTATGACATGTACATTATATACAGGAGTTGTGATCCACTTCCTTCTCCATCAAGCCCACTCCAATGCTTTTAAACTCACTAAAAATGAAAAATATATTTCATTTGTTGCAGATTCACCTGAAATTCTCTCCCTCCAGAACATTGTCAGTGAAAATGTGAATCTCTATTAAAGCAACAGCTTGGAAATGAATTGAAAGGAAAGTGGATTCCTGCTAATGATAGTAAATTCTAAGGTCAACTCTGGCATTGATAATATTTACTTGAATTCTGCTATTGTTTAGAATGCATGTTTAGAATAATGTTTAGAGTGCTGACAACATAAGCTATTGCACTCATTATATGAGTGAGTCTGTTGTGCCTGTAGTTCTCCAATCTTCAATCTTGTTCTTCCATTGAATAACTTCTGTATTCAGTGCATTGCAGAATATTGTCTCAATTTTATTTAAATTGTCACCCTGCTCGGCTGTAATGTATGTGAAATGATTTATCAAAATATCATACTTCAGTAAACCAAGTTTAAATATTAGATAAAATTAATTTCTTTAACAAATCCAAAATAGTCAAACATGCATTGCAGTTCTCTTTTTGCTTTCACTGCAGTGGTTAAGTAGCTTCTTATGGTTGTTTGATTGGGAATTGCAACAGTCAGATTGGAAGCTCTTTGAGCATGGGACAGAATGTTATTCATCTATGGGGCGAGGGAATGGAAATTTGGAGTCAGGGAGGAATTAGAAAACTGGGACCCTGATCAGGACATCTTCCTGAAAAATTCCCACCTCCACGGCCTTTCTTAGGGAACTAGTTTAGCTTCCTGCTCCACAAAGGCCAACAGCTAATTAGTTCAATTAAAACCTCACTTAGCTACCACTTTAAGCTGACACCAATATTTTCCTGACATTGGGGCAGGCCCCCACAGTGTGTGACAGGCTAGAGGGACATCAGAACAAGAAACCCCATGCCCAACAACAGAACTGCGAGGTTGAAACGTTACCCTCTAACACAATATCCTCACTGGCTTTCTGTGTCCCCAATGCAATGCCGATACCTTCATTTTGAGCTGCTCTCACCTTCTGTAGCCTCCCTCAGCACATCCACCTCTCTTGATGGGGCTGGCAGCCTTCTTAAGAGGCCACTTTGCTGAAGGTTGTGCTCCTGGTCTTGCCTCCAGAGAGTGTGGGCCACATTTGATCCAAATCGTGAGATCATGAAGCTCAGATGAAAACCCAGCCCAAGAAGCCAGGTATATTGTACCATACAAAGTGCATCAGGGCAGCAGAACAGAGTGCATAAAGTGTTACAGCCACAGAGAAGGTGCAAATAGAGATCAGAATTAACATTTCAGAGATCTATTCAAAAGTCTGATAACAGCAAGGAAGATGCTGTTCTTGAATCTGTTCATACTTGTATTCAAACTTTTACATCTTTTGCCCAACTGAAGAGGGTAGAAGAGAATATAACCAGGATGGGAGTTGTCTTTGATTATGTTGGTTGTTTCCCAAGGCAGCGGGAAGTATAAATGGAGTCAATGGGTGGAAGGCTGGTTTGCGAGATGGATTGGGCTGTGTTCATGATTCCCTGTAATTTCTTGCAATCCTGGGAAGACCAGTTGCCATACCACACTGTGATGCATCCAGATAGAATGCTTTCTATGGTGCATCCATAAAATTTGCTAAAAGTCCTTGTGGACAAGCTGAATTTCCTTAGCCTCCTGAGGAAGTAGAGACTTTGTTGTGCTTTCTTGACCATTGATGTGGGTGGACCAGGACAGATTGATGGTGATCATCACTCCCAGGAACTTGACACTCTCGACTATCTCCACCTCAGCACCATTGATGCAGCCCAGGGCGTGCCCCCACTCCACTTCCTGAAGTCCATGGTCAGCTGTTTCATTTTGCTGATGTTGATGGAGAGATTGTTGTCTTTACACCATGCCACTAAGCACTCAATCTGTTTCTTGTATTCTGTCTTGTTTATGTTTGAGATCCAACCTGCAATGGTGTAGTCGTCAGCAAACGAAGTTGGGGAGGAATTTTGCCACAAAGTTGTGACTGTGTAAGGAGTATAGTAGGGGGCTGAGTACACAGCCTTTGTGGGGCACCGGTGTTGAGGATAATAGTGGAGGAGGTGTTGTCGCCTATTCTTACTGCTGCGGTTTGTTGGTCAGAAAGTCGAGAATCCAATCACATAGAGGGGAGCAGAGACCTAAGTCCTAGAGTTTGGTGATGAGTTTGTTTGGAATTAAGGTGTTGAAGGCAGAACTGTAGCCAAAAGTGGGGGCCTAAACTAACTATCCTTGTTATCTAGATGTTCCAGTGATGAGCGTAGGGCCAGAGAAATGGGATCTGCCATTGACCTGCTGCACCAGTAGGTGAATTGCAAATGATCAAGGCAATTTGGTAGGCTGGTGTTGATGTGAGCCATGACTGACCTCTCAAAGCACTTCATAATTATGGAGGTCAGAGCCACTGGGCAGTAGTCATCAAGGCGTGCTGAATGATTTTTCTTTGGCATTGGGATGATGGTGCTCTTCTTAAAGCAGGTAGAGACTTCAGATCGTATTTGTTCTTAGTAGAGAGGTCAATAACCAGGGAGCACAGTTTTAAGGCAAGCAGCAGGAGTTTTGAGGGGAAAAAGAAACTCAGGTAGAAAGTGGTGGGTGTCTGGAACTCTCTAACTAAAAAGATTGGTGGGAGTAGGAATCCTCAAGACACTTAGGAAGTGTTGAGGTAAGCACTTAGAATGCCATAGCATACAAGACTACAGTCCAAATGCTAGCAAATGGGATCAGACTAGATGGGAGTTTGATGACCAAAGGGCCTTCTTCCATGCTGTAAAGATTCAATGACTCTCTGAGAGAATTGGAATGAAGTTTTTACAGCAATGTGTTGAACAAATGTAATTCATGTGGATGTGGGCTTCTAATTTCTTCAGTAAAGTGTTAGAAAATGCCATCAACAACACTATTAACAGATACCTGTTCACCTGACCTGCAGGCTAAAGCTCAGTTCAAGTGTTGGAATCTGGAGATATCACCACAACCATAATCCAAACATGAACGTGAAGGTTTTAAAGGCAGGTGATAATATCAGTAGTTGAAAGGGAGATGGAAGTGAATGAGAACTTTCCAGTGCCTGATACTAAATGTAAAGGTGCTGCAGTGATACTTTTTTAGACCGTCACATGTATAGGTCAAACCTCCCCAGCTGCTATACCTTTGATCACATAGTCCTCCTAAATTACAGCTCACCTGAAGCTGAGATCTTTCCCACAGCCCAGCAACTGCTTCCTGGCAATTTCAGTCAGGAAACCGACCACATCTGTTCTATCAGTGCACGGGCATTAAAATCTTTGAAATGACACGTTGCTAAGGGGACAATTTGTTGCATGCCTAATTTCCAAACCTCACCCAGAGCCAAGTTTAAAATTAGGGACAAAAGCAGAAATTGTTGGAGAAATTCAGTAGGTCTAACTGGACTTCAAACTTAACTCTGCTTCCTCTCCACAGATACTGCCCGAACTGCTGAGTTTCTCTAATAATTTCTGTTTTTGTTTCAGATTTCCAATATTTGCAGCTCTTTGTTTTATTTCAGAATTAGGGAATTGGTGTCTGTTTTCAACAGTTTATGATTAACATTTAGGCTGAAACATAACTTATAATTTTCTATGTGCCAAACAAATTGGGCTTTTCCTAATATCTGTCAGTCTATGATAACAGCTATGTAATTTTTGACAAGGGTACTGTTGCAACCTATGGTTCTAACTGGACAATAGCACAATGCTTTTCATAATTTTAATGAAATATATCACAGCAATTTGCTTCCAGTTGACCAGAATTCTTAAAAGGTTCATCGAACAGTTTCAATGAGTTGGAGAAATTTCCAGTGGAGCATTATGTGGATTTTAATGGCTAGCTGTCTCCATGGTTGATCAGTAACTATGTTGATCAAGTACAATTTAACCTTATTTAATCAACATTCAGGAGCCCATCGTTATTTATCAAATAAATCAGGCAGCAATTCATCAAAATCTGTCAAAATCGAAATACATGGTTGCGGTTTTGGAGTCTCACTAAATGCAGCAATATAGTTACTATACTAATCAGCAGCCTTTGTAGCAGGTACTAGCCATTTAATTTTCTTTGGTTTCTGAATGCTTCGGTCATTTTGTAAATTTTGCAGTATTTATGCCATAAAATGCAAATGATATCAAGTTTCACTCTTCATAAAAATGCTAATTGGAAAGGGATTAGTTTGTTGGAGCGGGCTGAATATTCACACTGTGGTGGAGTTCCCCTTATGATGATCTCCCAATTACAGTCAAGCAATTAGGGAGATTCCAAGTCAAAACGAAATGTCTCATATTAAGAAGGAAGGGAAGATTGGAGGTCATCAGTGTCTACATGTCTCCTCCATTTCCCTAACTCATGACCAGCTTAAATAAAGGTTAGGCAGATCTCCCACCCATCCTCTTAGTTGGGAATGACGTGCGGGATGAGAAAGAAAAATGGACTGGTTTTGTAATGCCAGCTCCGATTTCAAGTTATTAGCGACATTTTGTTAAAAATATAGAATATTTAGTTTATTGAGTTTCTTTATTGAAAACTATGACTTTGTAAGTTAAGGATCATGGATGTGTAATGCTACAATGATTATTACAAACTGAATTAAACAAGGGCAATAAAATGAATCTCAGCTGGTCCTGTCTGTAATTGTAGGAATGTTCAAGCAGGGAAATTTTCTATCTTTGAGTCACATCTTTGGAACTGAAGCTGCTACCTAATGATTAGACAGGATGTAGTGGAGTCTGTTTATATTAGTGACAGGAAAAATGCTACACTTTGTGTGATTTTGTGATCTACCATAGGACATCATTGCTATTCAGGACAGGCCTGGAGAATAAAGCAATATCTCAGGAAAAAGTGCAATTTTGCGTTAAAAAGTGGGTAATATCAAACTTGGCATGTTATAAATAGCTCAGATCTTAAATATTCTGTAAAGTTTCGACTGTAATATAATTCCTCGTCAATGAACCATCTCAAAAACTTTGCCCAGCACAAGTTGAATTAAAATTGTTTCTTGTTACTGAACCTAAACTGAACTGAACACAAACTGAAGCTATAATAAATTGCTCCACTGATCATGTGATTCACAAGAGTGACAAGAGCATGATTTTCTTACTTTAATCTTTATTCTCTAAATTAGCAAAATAAATATACAAAACAAACCCAACTGTTTCAAAAAGATCACAAAACAAATAACCAAAATGGTGATGCCCCTGAAAATTAATGTTTTTGTCTCCATGCATTGTCAATCAATTAAAACAATCAATGCGTGACAGTGATAACTTGCTGCCTATCAAAACAATCTTTCAATGTGATTATGGAACAAACAGGTAAAATCAAACCTTTGCAGTCCATCTTATCCACTTATGATTGGTGGTGGATAATTAAACATCTAATTGGAGGAGGAGACTCTCCAAGTATTCCTATCCTCAATAATGGGGGAGCCTAGCACACCACTGGAAAGATCAAGGCTGAATTATTTACAACCATCTTCAACCAGAAGTGACACATGAATGAATCATCTCAGCATCCTGATGCAGTTCCCAGCAACTTGCCAGGCTCTAAACTAAATTTATTCCACATGATATCAAGATATAGCTCAAGCGTCTAGATACTGTAAGGGTATAGATTCTAACAACATTCCAGCCATAATATGGAGTACTTGTCTTCCAGAATTATCTGCATCCCTAGCCAAGCTGTTCCTATACAGCTACAGCATTGAATTCTACTCAACAAGGTGGAAAATTGCCTAGTAATATACTGGCCACAAAAGGCAGGACAACTCTAATCAATTATTGCATAAATAGTCTAGTCTCGATCATCAAGAAAGTGATGGATGGTGTTTTTTACAGTGCTAACAGGTGCTCACTACCACTCAGTTTGAGTTCCACAAGAGCCACTTCCTGACTTCATTATAGCTTAAGTCCAAATATGGACCAAAGAGCTGAACTCCAAAGGTGAGAGGAGAGTGATGCCCTTGACATCAAGACAGCGCATGACTGAATATGGCATCAAGTAGCATGAGCAAAAGTGAAGTCAGGGGACAGCTCTCCGTTGATTCAAGTCATATGACACAGGAACATGGCTATTGTTAATCATCTCAGTCCCAGAACATCTCTGCAGATGTTCCTTAGGGCAGTGCCTGAGGTCTAATAATCTTCACCTGATTCATCAAAGGACTTTTCTCCATCAAAAGATAGGAAGTGGTGATGTTCACTGATAATTTCACAATTCAAGAAGGTTCAAGAGGCAGCCCATCACTACCTTCTCAAGAGAAACTAGGGATGGGCAATAAATGTTGGTGCACCAGCAACACAATATCTTGTGAGTGAAGAAAAAAATTCAGTTTAGTTTGTGACCCTTCAGACACTGAAGCTCTCCATGCCTACATGCACCAAAACGTGGACAATATCCATGGCTGAGCTCATAAATGGCAAGTAACATTCATGCCATGCAGTTGCCAGTCTCCAACAAGAGAGAAATCTAATCATTTCCTTTTGATCTTCAGTGGCAACACCATTGCTGACTTCCCCGCCATGACTATCCTGAGGATAACCATTGTCCAAAATTGAACTGGACCAGTCATGTCAGTAGTGTAGCTGCTAGACCAGGTCAGAGAATGGGAATTCTGCCATGAACAACTCATCTTTTTATTCCCCAAGTCTGTCCGCCATCTGCAAGGCACAAGTCAGGAGTGTGAACGATATTTTCCACTTTCCATGATGAGTACAACTCCAACAAAACTCAAGAATCTCCACCCCATCCAGGGCAAGAGAGGCCTCTTTGATTGGCACTACATTCACAACCTTAAATATTCACTTCATCCTCTACTGATGCACAGTGGCAGCAATGTGTACCATTTTAAAGATGCACAAGAAGCACCTTCATTGGCACCTTCTAAACCTGCAGCATCCACTGCCCAGAAGGACAAGGGAGCGGGTGCATGGGAATACCACCATCTGTAAGTTTCCCTTCAAGCCCCACATCATTCTGACCGAGAACTATATTGCCTTTTCTTCACCTGCGCTGGAATTAAATGCTGGAACTCCTTCTCTAAAAGCATAAGGGGTGGGTTAGCTCAATTGGCTGGATAGCTACTTTGTGATGCAGAGTGATGCTAACAGAGTGGATTCAATTCCTGTACTGGCCGAGGTGACTGTGAAGGGCTTTCATTTCAACCTCTTCCCTTGCCTGTGGCATGGTGACCCTCAGGTTAAACCGCCACCAGTTGTCTATCTCTCATGGGAGAGCAGATCTATGGCGCTTTGGGATTGTGACTGCTTTACCTTTAGGCATACATGCACAATATCGACTGCAGCAGTGCAAGAATATGGTTCACTGTCACCAAGTCAAGGACAATTAAGTATGGCCAACAAATGCTGGCTGAACCAATGAAGCTCACATTCTGTGAATTTTTTTAAATTTTGCAGTTAGTTGTTGAATTCAACAGGACATGTAAATAAAATGTGAGAAAGTTGCTTCCTTGGTGGAAACAAGGTGGATTCATCCACAAAATGACAAGGAGTGATTTATCAACTATTTCCCACTGAAGTGTGTTCAAGACCATCTTCCTAAGGATCTACCATTGAGCAAATAGAGTACCTGTCCAAATCAGGCTGTCATTTCATTCAATGTTCAATTCATAGTTGAATGACATTCACAGAGCCCTGACTGCCTAATTTGGATGAGTGCTGAGCAGACTCTGCTCAATTTCAGCTGGCTATAAGTAGTTTTTATTTATTTTTGTCAGCGCAGACAACAGAAATGCTCTGACTTCCTCCACATAACTAACATGGGCTGCTGTAGCACTGGATCCTCCCCTTCCCTGGGGCATAGACAAAAGAGAATAATAAATGCTTCATAATGATTTCAAGGTTGCTTCTTTCTTTTATACACCATGTAGCTCACATGAAGCTTTGCCATTGTTGACCTGCTATTTATAGTTTCAGTAATGATGGCCACACTGAGCAATTATCAATGAATAATACAGCCTCTATGTTTCATAAAATAATTCTTTCACTGTTACTGGCTATTATATTCCTACACTTATGCAGCGCTACCCTTGGTCTTATTGTGTATGGTATTCCTGGATAGACTATAAAAAAAATGCTTTCACACTGTTTGAATTAGTAACACCAGTGCCCCAATAAAAAAGAACACAGGAGTGAGTAAGCAGTGCATGCTAGAATTGTAGCTTTTCCAAACATGTACAACCTTCCATGTGCTTTATTTACAAAGGCTGTGCGCAATTCATGTTAAGTCCTTTGGTAATTGCATATTCAGCCTCTTCTTAAAATATAATGTACATTTCTTCCAAATAGCATCAACAACAACATTCCATTATTGTCCAAATATTTAAAATTTCAAAGTGCATGATGCCAAGATTACAATATCGATCAATATTCTTTTATTGTCACACAAGATAGAGGCTGCAATGTAATCTAAAATTAAAAACCATTTTTTAATATTTAATTTTTTTTTAAAAAAGCCGTGGACTGAAATGAAAAAGAGCTGTTTTAAAAACCATTATTTTGTAATGGTGCAGATCTTCTACCAGATCATAAACTGTCTGATCTCTGAAGTTAAAAACTCTGTTTAAACCTGAAGGAAACCAGTCATCTTTCCTGTAGTAGTTGCTGGAAGCTGTGCTGTAGACTAAATGCCTGCAAATTATATTAATTCTTGTTTAGTACAGAAAACTGATCTGTGCTTTCTATCAAGGTGTAGAACTGGATGAACACAGCAGGCCAAGCAGCATCAGAGGAGCAGGAAGGCTGACGTTTCGGGCCTAGACCCTTCTGTGGTTTTAGACTGTTCTTCAAAGGGAAACAACGTTTCTGCATCTACCCGATCAAGTCCCCTAAGGATCTTGCATGTTTCAATAAAGTTGTCTCTCATTCTTCTAACATCCAATGAGTACAGGTCCAACCTACTCAACCTCTCTTCATACGTAACTCCATGGTATCAGCCTAGTGAACCTTCTCTGGTCTGCCTCCAGTGCTAAAATCTTCACTTAGCTAAGGGGACCAAAAGTGTTCACAGATTTCCTGCACTGTGAATACTTCAAAAATAAACTTTAACATTTGGTACGACTTCAAGTATAGTGGATCAAAACAAAAGTTTTTCAAACTATCAACATTTCCATTCAGCCATTTCCATTAGAAATCATTCTCCAGAGGACAAGGAAGCAAGAAATATTTTAAGAAAAATAAATGGCCAAAGGTAGACTTTCCTGAAATGTGCTGTTGATGGGAATAGGAGACATAAAAGAGGAAGAGAGATGTCAAAAAGTGCGCAACTAAATCAGAAGCGGATTAACCATGCTGGTAATGAACAAATAATGAAAGCTGAGGGCTACTGGGGAGATATAGAGAAAGCAGGGTGGGATTGGATGGGGAGGAACAAGGTGGTTCCAGAGGAGGAAATGCAGCTGGGGAAAGAAAAGGCTCAATCTTTGAGATGAGGAAGTTTATTAACTGCTTACATGGACCATCGGAAGTCAGGACAAAGGGTGTGATAAAAGTGGCTTATTCTAGAAGAGAGTAATTTGAGATCACCTTTTCCCTTGAAGGTCGTAGAGGTTAATACATTTTCATGTTTTGCCTAATGTCAGCAACGCTACATTGGCAAAGTGATTGGCCTTCTTTTCAAAACATTTCAATGATGAATAGTGTAAGGTAGGGATTCCAGGACTGATGAAATGGAAATATATGTTCCCATTCACGATATGCATGAATGACCTGGATGAGGGAACCAAATGTAACATTTCCAAGTTTGCTGATGACACAAAACTAGGTAGGATTGAGAGTTATGAGAAGGAGGCAGGGCAGAGTCAAGGTAATTGAGACAAGTTGAGTGAGTGGGCAAATGCGGTACAGTGTGGATAAATGTGAAATTACACTCTTTGGTATGAAAAACAGAAAGGAACAGTATTAGTTGTATGGTAATATATTGGAAAGTGTAGAGGTACAAAGGGAACTGTGTGTCCATATGCACCATTCAATGAAAGTGGACAGGCAGGTGCAGCAAGAAATTGGTAAAGCAAGTGGCATATGGCTTTCATTGCAGAGGTTTGAGTTCAGAAGTAGGGATGTCTCACAGTTATACAGGACCTTGGTAAGACCACACCTACAGTACTGTGTGCAGTTTTGGTCTCCCTACATAAAGAAAGAATATTCTTGCCATAGAGGGAGTGCATAGAGAGTCATTAGGCTGATACCAAAGTTGGCAGGACTGTCCTATGAGGAAAGATTGGTTCAACTGGGCCTGAATTCGTTGGAGTCTGTGAGGAAGAGAGGGGATCTGATTGAGAAGTATAAAATTCTAATGGGGCTGGACAGACTAGATTCAAAGAGATAAAAATAGAAATTGCTGGAAAAGCTCAGCGGATCTGGCAGCATCTGTGGAGAGAAGTCAGAGTTAATGTTTTGGGTCGAGTCACCCCTCTTCAGGACTGCAGAGCTAGATTCAAAGAGAATGTTTTCCCTCCTTGGGGAGTCTAGAACCAGGACATATCTCAGGATACAGGTAGACCTTTAAGATTAAGATGAGGAAGTATTCCTTCTCTGAAAGGTCGTATACACAATATGATCACCCTTGAAATTTGTGGAGCTGCCAGCTGCTGCTGATGTAACCTGGATGTTTATCAACAGCCAGTGGGGGAATATTGAATTTGGTGTCAGAGTATTGATGAAGCAGCTGGCCTTGTCCTGGTTGTTCTTCTAAAGTGTGGTTGCACCTGCCCTTTTTTCAGTTAAATGGTGCATGCTCCTAATCTGAGATCTATAGATGATGGATGGCTTTGAATTTGTTTTAGCTGGCCTCTCTCTTGAGCTTGCAGCTACAATTTTGGAAAGGCTTATTCAATCAGTTTTCTGCATAATAGTGCATCCCAGTGTGTTGTCCATAGATAACTGAGTAGAGATTTTGGCAAATCCTACAAAGTGCATCAGAATCTGATGAAGTTTTAGATGGAGAGATCCCCACCCCTTACTAAGAACAGATGTTTTGCAGCGTATTATTCCGTAGCTGTACTGGGGAGAAACCTGCTAAGGGAACTTTGAAAATGGGAAAAAAGGAGAAGCTCACTATTTTCTGACTTCAGCACCAGACTGAATGATGCATTTGAAGAATGGCAATAATGATTACTGACCAAACTCAAATTGTTGAAGTAATTGTTTTCAGGATCCTGATTTCAATAACCCCGGACTTGAATAGCCAAAGGACTCTGAAATATCCACTGAAACATCTGCATGGTTAATTTGACTGAATATTTGAAGAGGCACTTCAGTTGTTACATGGGAGATTTTCCAGGTTTCTATAGGGTTAGTGTGATTCATGCTTGGTGCAAAATGCTCAGACAGAACGGAGCCATTGCCGGGGACCCACTGACACTGTAAATAATGCTAAAATAACTTATCCTGCCAATCTAAAAGTGCACAAGACAGGTCATTTGAGTTATGAAGGATGCTGATTATGAATAGATAGAATGCAACAGTGATCCAAGGGCATCTTTCTGAACAAGCAAGAGAATTATATGCAAACAGCATAGCTTTAATTTCGCACAACTATTTCCTATGCCAGAGAAGTGTCTTAGGTTTAGCTGGAAACTGATCTTTTCTCGCTTCTCTTCTATTGTGCTGTCATTTCTCTGCATTTTATCACCACATCACAACTAGCCTTGTTATGAACTGTTGTCTGACTGTTTAGCTCACTCTATTAGAACTCTAATTATGAATTTACACTGCAAATAAGTTAAAGTCCTCAGTTCTTCAAGTTGACTTGAGCTATAACTATGCAGTATAGCAAAAGGATGAGAAAATAAGCCAAGTCCCAAGTATTGGACGTACCATCCAGTATTGGGAACAGCTTCAGTGTCTTGTGAGGGTTGTCCCTCTGAATATCTTGCACAATGCCACTAATATGGAGAAGACAAAATCCATGGTAGGTTGGTGTCAGGATTTCTTACGTTGTACGTTTACATGACCTCCAATGTGATAGAAGATTGAAACATCATCAAAGGCCAATCACACAAGAGTAAGACGTGTCCCAGCCTCTTCACTAATGGAAATGGAGGGTACCCGGCAGTCAATTTCTGAATCATTATATTTTACTGGAATTGTTTGCTCACCCCTGATCTGCTCCATAAAATTGAGCCAATGTTGACTTTTCTTGATTTGATACAAACCTGGTATAATCCACTGAACTTCCCACCTTTTGTTTCCTTTAGTCTTTCATGTATTTGGGCATCATTGGTAATATCAGCATGTGTTCCCTAATTGTCCCTGAACTAAGTGGCCTGCTAGGGCATTTAAGAATCAATCACATTACTGCTGGTTTGGAGTCACATTTGGTCAGACTAGGTGCAGATGTCACATTTCCTTCCCTAACGGGCATTAATGAACCAGATGGGGTTTTGTTACAATAATCATCATCATTGCGACCAGATTTGTTCATTGAATTTGCATTCCAACAGCTGCCTTGTTGGGATTTTAACCCCTGGTCTCAGAGCATTAACCTGAATTTCTGGATTACTGGTCCAGTGACAGTCTCATGATACCACCATCTCTCCTATCAAAGATGAGCATTTCAAAGTGAGTGTAAAACAAACCATACTCACTCTGTTATGTAAATGTTGTTCCTTCCTATGTCTGTTAGAATAAATAGTAGAATGGGGAGTACCTTAATTCTTGCATTACTCATGCTGAAATATTTTAAGTTCCGTAAATGAGCTGATTTTACTCTGGCTGTGTCTTGTAAAGGAATTCAGTTCACAAATCATACATGCTTCATATGGGATTTAAGGCCCCAGATTAAATTCACAATGAGAAGTACTGAATCATGTAAAAATCTAATTATGACTATATGTGTCTTAATTTTAAACCTAAAACAGCTATAGTGTTCTAGAACAAGAATCAAAATTAATGGTAGGTGCTAAAATGTTTAAAGTCACTGAATGAAACTGTGAAGTAATCAATGTTTTTTTGGAAGAGGAGAAGTGAATGCTACCCAATCCTTCCAGGAAATAAATCCAGGACTTAGGTATTACCATTCCTTTCACAAACATCTAAAGCTGAAAAATTATCAGTTTGTACATCTTTGATTCATGCCCCTGCAGGCAAGTGATGGAACATTGACTTTATCGACAATTTAAATTACAATATGTGTCCACTGTCCTCTCAGTGCAAATCATTGTCTTCTTATGTCACTGACTACTTCCAGGGCTGCTTTTCAGTGGTTAGATGCTTTAGGAATTAATCCAGCTTTTTTGAAATGTTGGTAAGTTCTTACTTGATTTCTCAGTTGGTGGACATACAACCTGATTTCAGTTAAAGCAGTTTTTGACATTTTAGAGCTTAATTTTAAGTTGAAACTCAAACTTGAGAGAAATGAGCTATTTTAGTTCATCGGATTTCTCTGTCTTTATTGTGATGATGACAGACAACACTGTGTAATTCATATGGTCATTATTTGTCTTCACTGTCATCACAAACCAATGCTTTTACAATACCAATACAAATGGT
Source organism: Rhincodon typus (assembly GCF_021869965.1). Lineage (NCBI taxonomy): Eukaryota > Metazoa > Chordata > Chondrichthyes > Orectolobiformes > Rhincodontidae > Rhincodon > Rhincodon typus. The sequence goes on from NC_063349.1 coordinate 41,850,050, forward strand.
TATGATTATAGAGCATCCAACTGAAAGTTCAGGTAACAAGCACATCATTTATTATCTGTAAATTCAATAATCATTGGGAATTAATCAGACATAATGTAATTTACTTTTAGCAACTCATGACCTGAACTGATATGTGCTCATAATTCCCTTCATTTGTATATTAACAGGAGTAAAGACCTAATAGAGAAAACGATTGATTGTACAAAGAATTGTCCTTTATCATTGCAGGAATTTTTAATTCAGTGTTATTGCAATTCCCTATTGATTAAGATTGCAGAGTAATTAGAGAAAATGGCAAAGTCCAAACTTTACGGCTGTAATGACAGTGAAATGGTCAGTGTTCACCATTGTTACTCTTGTGAAACTTACAGTGACTTCTGAAATCCACATAGGCACAGTTACATGAGGAAATCCAAGATGTTGTCATCAGTGATTCTGCAATTCTTCACAGGGCAAGCTGTTGAAGTCCCCGCAGACAGAACTCAAGGAGAAATAATTGACCAATCAAAAAAATGTCCTTAAATACTAATAATCTTGGTGTAAAACTCTAGGAAAAGATTAAATTTTCATGTATGATGTAAAACTGTTTTTTTCAAAGATGTAATAAGTTAACACCACTCCTAAACAAAACTTTTCTCCCCATTGAAAGCTAATTTTCTAATGGTGAAATGTCAACATCATGATAAAAGTACTTATTTTTAAGAGTTTGTTTGTGGAATTTCAGCTTCTGTCTTGATCCCATAAACCCAGCCAATTATTTCATTCTGTATACAATGTATTTAAAGTGAATTATAATCAGTGCTTTTTGTTTCCTAGTTAGCTGTCTAAAAGAATACTTCAATCTGATTGGTTGCTCACTTTGTTTAATAATAACATTTTTGCTGAGTGCTGGTGATACTGGTGTTTGAATCAGGAAAGGGGAAATTCATGCCACAGAGATTATTAGATCCTTGTGGCTAATTATTTTCAAGGTCAGTGGTGAGTGCCATTGATATGTACTGCCACAAAATTTAATCTCAAATGCTAGACCTGTAATTTTCTCCCCATCGCCATTCCCATCACATCTCGCTCTTTATTCTTCTCATCTCCTTCATCTCTTATAAAGCTGCCAAAACTGATGGAATGAAGTTGGGTGGCATGGTGGCTATCACTGCTGCCTCACAGTGCCAGGGACCTGGGTTCAATTCTCAGCCTTGGGTGACTGTGTGTATGGAGTTTGCATGTTCTCCCTGTGTCTATATGGGTTTCCTCCTATAGTCCAAAGATAGGTGGATTGGCCATGGTAAATTATCTGTAGTGTCCAGGCATATTCAATTTTGGTGGATTAGCCATGATAAATGATGTGGAGTTATAGGGATAGGACAGGACTCTGGGTCTGGGTGGGATGCTCTTCAGAGGATCAGTGTGGGATTGATGGGCCAAATGGCCTCTTTTTGCACTGTAGGGATTCTATGAAATGTTGATAATCTTTGAATGTCATTTCAGAAAATTATGTGTATTCATTTTTATTTTGACAGAAATCCAACTTATTTTAACATGTTTGTTTTGGTTACAGAGGAGGAATGATTCAGACAAGTGAACAGTATGGATTTGTACACCATGCTCTAAGCCTTTATGAGAGCACAATCTCAGCAGACACTAGACAGTAAATCTGTCTTCATTCATGAAAACCTTTGATCCTAAGTTACATGGAAATAAGGTAAATTATCTCTTGAAGGTAATGAAACATATTACTTAGAGAAACAAGAACAAGAATCGCCTCCAGTAGAAAGGTGATACATGGTAAACGCAGAAGCTAGTCACAACACAACAGGAAAAAAAATGTTTGCTGGATTGATTAAAGATACCCGAATGAATGTTGTGTATATTTTCCTAAATTCTGTTATAGGAAAATGCAGCTAACTGACTTTATGTGAAATATTATCTGTGTCTAATTAAAGCCTTTTTTATGTTAAGTTCAGTTAAACAATACTTGCAAACCCAATGGTCTATGAAAAGCAGTGCCTGTTGAACTTGCTTTGAGAGATAAAGAGTTTGGGTAGAAGTGTAACACTGAACCCTTTATCAATTGTTTCTGTATTTTGAACTCTTGCACACAACTCTTGATGTGAGTTATTAATATATACATGTGAAAATGCTATTTCATAAGTGGTGAATTTTATTTCTTTACCACATTATTGTCTTGCTGCTGAAATGCACAAGTGTTTTATTCATGAATTTTAAATAACTGTTCAATTCTGGAATATTTTAAAACTCTCTAAATGTTTTGTATGCAATGTAGATGCAGGTTTTTATTTGTGACATGGTGTTAAATTGTATGCATATTTATAATCCTAACTAGCAATCAAGATGCACAATGTTAAACAATCACTATATGTATTCTTATGTCTATGACAATGTATTTGTATTGGGGTTGTCTAAATGTACAAGCTTCTTAGATATTAAGCAAATCCCTGTGATTAACACTTACAGGATCTCTCTCGCTCTCTCTCTCTCTGTCTCATGTTGTGAATTAGTATCAATATTTTGTTTCTTCTGGCAGACAAGAAGTGCAATGTGGAACTGTATGGAATGTATAATGAGAATGGAAGCTTAAAAATATGAAGCATTGACTTAGCTTTATTCTATATGCAGCTACATGGTATATGTTCCATTTGATGAGACATATTTTAAATTCCTTTTTTGTCATGTGCAGGAAATTGTTTACATTAATAAGTTGTTTACAGAAAGCAGTGCAGAATCTGCACAGGATAATTTGTGTTTTTGTTCAGCCCTGTTAAATTTTGTGTATGATGACAATAAATGCAATGAATTTTTGAAATCTTGTTCTTGAATATATATTTTAATAAGAAACCAAATATCTGGAGCTAGAGTGAATTACAATGATGTGTTCTTACTCCCATCATTAATTTCAATTAATGCATACATCTAACTATACTATGTCAGTGCTAAGCAACAGGAATTAGGGTGGTTGAGGCAGGAATCCTCAAGACCTTTAAGAAATATTTAGATTAATACTTGAAACACCACAGTCCCCAAGACTACAAACCAGGTGCTGGATGATGGGATTAGAGTAAATGGATGTTTGATGACCAGCATCGACATATGGGCCAAATGGTCTTTTTCCATGCTGTAAAAACTCTATGACTCTGAACTAGAGTCAATCCCCCAACCCAATTTATTGCAAACTCTTTAAATATACCATAGAAGGTAATTAGTTTTCTATCAATGAGTGTTCTAGTATGAAAATGCTATTTTAAAAAAAATACTGTTGGCTCTTATGAGCGCAGTTCTATTTCCATTTTAAGAAAGTGGTGCATTGGGTCCTACGTTTAATAATACCTGTCACTGCACAAATCGTCAGAAAAATTGCCATTTGATTTAAATGCCTGTCTTTAAAGAGCTGAGGATCTAACTTGTAACTAATGCCAACAGGTCTTCCACAACAATTTGTTTATAAAATATTCCAACTGTGCAATTTGAGAGTACTGACTTCAACATGCAAAAGGAGCGTGGGTTTATCCAGCAATTGTGCAGTTGGAGTAGTTTGTTGATTTCTATGCTAACAGACATATGATCAGAGAGAACAGATTGCACAAAAATACCACAATCGCGACATAGCCGAAATTGGGATAGAACTAATCAACTTTGACACTCTCATCACAGTTAACCAAATCCGAGATGGCCTCGCCATGTGTGACCATGAGGGTTAGGATGATTTCCGAGAAGTCGCACAATATGACACTCTGGCATGAAGGATTCAAAAGAGATTGAATAGGAGGAAGTGGTCGTCACTAACTTTTTTTTCCCCCTGAAGACACATTTCCTTTCGACGCTTAGCTTCAGCGATCTGTGCTGAGGGTAGCATGTAACCTAGTTACAAGAATATCGTAAAAATGGATAGTCCTCTCTTCATGGTTTTTACGTTTACGCTACTGGCTTTATCTGGTAAGTGGATTAAACTCAGCAGTGCTCAATAGCTGTATAGGAATCTGTGTTCCTTATTCCATGTTAATCCTTGCCAGCAGTCCAGGTCCAACCGCAGTTTCTTAAAAAAAAAAGGAACGAACGGAAATGAGTTTTTTTTTATTGTACACAACTGTACGCTGTAACAGAGCCGGCACCTCTAACACATTGTGAGATAGTTTGCAGTCTTTTGGTCCCAGTTTGTAACAAAGTTGTTAGATTTGGTGGAATAAATTTAAACATAATACCGATGTCTTCCGGTTCCGATCTGGATTGGTTCTGACCGGTAGCCTCTGGGCACTGCGGCCACTTGTATAATCATTGAATATAATTAGAGGCTACAGCAGCTTCAGTGGTTTGGGGGCGGGGGAGGGGGTGAAGAAAGTGGAACAGAGGCAATCAACTAGCCGAAAGAATAGCCCCCTCGCCCTCCCCCCATCTCCCAAACAACCACGGGGTACACATCTGGTTGGTTTGGTGTTCATCCCGGTGGCTTTGAGCTTAATGTGAAGGTTAATGATGTGCAATTGTTTCCAACCATTCCAAGTTAAATATAGGGGTGGGGGCATGTGTTTTCTGTCAATTCGGGATCGAAGCTTAACGGAATGGTCTCGATAGAGGCCAGAGTGATGGAACTGCTGTCGAGAGGTTTTCCTTGTATTGGTCTGTCTGTGCAGCTGGTGCAGTGAAGACACTGAATTGTTTTTGAAATAATATCCAGATACAGACTGTAACAATTTAATGTCCAAATATTGATTGCAACGAATTAGTGTTCAAATACAGATTGTTACAATGTTCAAATACAGATTGTAACAATGTAATGTCCAGCTACAGATTGCAACAATGTAATGTCCAAATATAGATTGAATTGCAGCTGTGTAAGGGAGAGAAGATACCTTCCTTGATGACTGATTTCTGACACTGTAACCATGTGTTTTAACTGGTTTATGTATAGGTATGTTGGTCCTTCTCCCGACAGACGGATTCCTGATCCTCCATGCTGGCAAGGAACAGTGCCTGCTGGGCAAAAACCTGACGGTGTTGGTTGGCCCATGCAAACTGACCAGCCCGTCGCAACAGTGGCAGTGGACGGAGCAGAGGAAGCTGCGCCTCCGGCAGGTAGACCCGAAGGTAGACCGGTGCCTGGCTACGGTCAACACGACTCGGCGGCAGTTCCGCAACCTGGCGCTGCAAGAGTGTGCCCAGGCGCCTCGCTGGGAGTGCGAGGATGAGCTGCCGGGCAGCCTCGGGGTCGCCCATCCCAGAATGTTCCTCAAGAAGTGGGGCTACTTGGCGGTGGTGACGGCCGAGACGAAGTACCATGACAGCTGGCTCAAGTACGAGCTCGGGGAGCGTGGGGAGCCCGTTAAACTCAGCTTGTGCTCAACACAAGGTGAGACGTCCCGTAGAACGGGCCAGTAAATATGTGAAGTTGCCACATTCCTCAAATCTGCCGGGTTATCTATCAGGAAATGGTGCCACGGGCCCATTTTATACAGCAACAATCTGACGTCTCAATACAATGCATCATCTCTAAGTGTGGGCCTATCAATTAAAAAAAAAGTTAAATCTCCCAGGAAATAATTACTTACAAGGTTAGAATTTACCAATGAATAAAACGGAAGTCGCAGGTAAACTAATTTGGAGAGGGGGAGCACTCCTATTGTTTGCTGGGACCTGAACATCACATTGACCTTAAAATATGGAGTTCCTTATAGCTTTCTGAGGAATCCCCTTGGAAAAGCTACTAGGATGTTTTAAAAATTCTATCTCAAGGCTAAACGCACTTCATATAAGAAAGATAGGAAGAGTAGGCCGAGATTTTCACCTCAATAGTGTCATCTCATCCTTCAGCTGCACCACAACCGAGAGTGTAGTAGTGGTTAGAGACCACAAGGGTACACAGATTGGAGAAAGAACTCACAGCCAAAAGAGATAACAAGGTGTAGAGCTGGATGAACACAGCAGGCCAAGCAGCATCAGAGGAGCAGGAAGGCTGACGTTTCGGAAGGGTCCCAACCCAAAACGTCAG
>NC_063349.1:41856447-41880218 GCF_021869965.1 Rhincodon typus
TCCACATTGATACCATTGGGCTGCAGGGTTCCCAAGCGGAATATGAGTTGCTGTTCCTGCAACCTTCGGGTGGCATCGTTGTGGCACTGCAGGAGGCCCAGGATGGACATGGCGTCTGCGGAATGGGAGGGGGAGTCCCAGTCGCGAACAATTTCAACTCCACCTCCCATTCCACTGGCGTCTGCGGAATGGGAGGGAGAGTCCCAGTCGCGAACAATTTCAACTCCACCTCCCATTCCGCAGACGACATGTCCATCCTGAGCCTCCTGCAGTGCCACAACGATGCCACCCGAAGGTTGCAGGAACAGCAACTCATATTCCGCTTGGGAACCCTGCAGCCCAATGGTATCAATGTGGACTTCACAAGCTTCAAAATCTCCCCTCCCCCTACCGCATCCCAAAACCAGCCCAGCTCGTCCCCGCCTCCCTAACCTGTCCTTCCTCCCACCTATCCCCTCCTCCCACCTCAAGTCCCACCCCCATCTCCTACCTACTAACCTCATCCCGCCCCCTTGACCGGTCCGTCCTCCCTGGACTGACCTATCCCCTCCCTAACTCCCCACCTACACTTATCTTCACTGGCTCCATCCCCACCTCTTTGACCTGTCTGTCTCCTCTCCACCTATCTTCTCCTCTATCCATCTTCTATCCGCCTCCCCATCTCTCCCTACTTATTTCAGAATCCCCTTCCCCTCCCCCATTTCTGAAGAAGGGTCTAAGCCCAAAACGTCAGCCTTCCTGCTCCTCTGATGCTGCTTGGCCTGCTGTGTTCATCCAGCTCTACACCTTGTTATCTCGGGAAAAAACTTACCTGGTTCACTAATGTCCTTTAGGAAAGGAAACTGTCATCCTTACCTGGTTTGACCTACATATAACTCAGACTCACAGTAATGTGGTCAACTCTTAACTGCCCCTTGACAATGGGAATAGGCAATGCTAGTCTAGCCAGCAACGCCCTCATCCTGTGAATGAATAAAATAAATTGAGAGTGAGCCCCTTCTCAGATGAGCAAATGCTGTTTTGAAACGGCATTTCTTGCAATTTCTAATTGCAATAGAAATCCAAAACTAATTTTAATTTTACAACTACAGTTTTACTTCCGCCTTCACAATGATGCATAGCAATTTAGGTGCCCAAGCTAGTGCAAATGAGTTTGGGAATCACACACACATTTGATTTTCTTTGAATATAGTGAATTGTATCTAAATAGTGCTACACCTCTTCAAGTAGGCTTTCCAATATCATTTAAAATGTTTAGAATTTAGCTTCAGTCCAGTGTGAAAGTAGGTTGCAAAGTTTTCGCTCTGTGGGTTAGATTTCCTGAGTGCTTTACGAACGTCGGTTTTGAATCTTTATAATACAATCAAACCCGTGCTCTCCGCATATGAAAAATAATCAGAGGGAGGCTGACTTTGTGTATTAGCAAAGCTTTCACCTGGTGGACAAAGTGTGAATCGCACCCTGCAATATATCCATTTGTGGATGCAGCATCTGTAAGGTGGGACCAGCTTACTTCCCGCTAACCTAAAAAGCTGTTCGATGAATATCTGGAGGCAGACTCCAAACCCTTGCCACGATATAGGAGAGAAGGATTTTCTGGTTTCTGATTTGAATTAGCTCACTAAAAATTATCCAGTACTTCTTTGATGCTATTGTTAGTTTAGCATCGTGGATCTTTGTAGTAATTCTTCCTACTGATACTTCTTCCATTCTTCCACATTTTCCCTTTATGTGCCTCCTGTTTATCTCGAAAACTTGTCATTGTTTAATCTATCAATGAAAATGATCAGTTTACTTTGTCTATTCCTTATAGAATTTGAACACCTCTATCTCATCCCCATGCATTCTATAAAAGCTAATAATCCGTGTTACTTTATGTTTTCCTTTATAAGTCAAAACCACAATCTTGACATCTGCCTGACAAATCTTATTGCACTGTCTCTAGACGAATGCATATTCCCAACAACAAGGGGTGCATAAGAGTACACAGCATTCCAAACATGATTTCATTATTAATACAAAAAGCAAATATTGTGGTTGCTGGAAATCTGAAATAAAACCAAATAATGCTGGAAATCATTGAACCAAGGAGCAGTCTGGAGGATCTGAATTGACTACTCTTATTTTGTACATTTGAAATACTGAGTAAGTTTGGCAACATCTGTGGAGAAAGAAATAGAGTTAGCATTTCAAGTTGGTGATGTTTCATCAGAATTCTAACTATTATTTTATGCAATTATTGCAACTTAGTTCCTACTGTGTTCAGTTTTGCTTAATAGAAGCTCCCAAACCCAGCTTGTTATTCCTCCATGTTCAGCATCATCATAAAAATATGAAATTTAATCCTTTATGCAAATCCAGAAATGTATGCGTGAGAGAGGAGGAGCAAACAAATTCTCCACAATGACACCTGATGCATCTTGCTAGCCATTGCTGGCCAATTTATGAATCATTAGCTTCACAACAGCCTTTTCTCCCCTTTTTTCAACTAATTGTTTTTCCATACCACCACTTTCAATTTTATGCATGGGCCCTCATTTTCATTGTTAGAATGCCACTCCTCTTGAACTTTTCCATGCCCCGACAGTGCTCCACATTTCTTGCCAGGTCTTCCAGCCTGGCTTTACCAGAAATATGGACTATAGTATGCAGTGGAACAATACATCACAGCAATGCAGAGTTTAGGTGAGACAGGATACATCCTCTTTTAATCATCATATGGTCTGTTTAAAGGTTCATTGTAAACATTGGTGGATGGGTCGGTAGATGAATTAGTGAATAGGTAAAATGATAGGGTGAATAGGTAGGTGAGGTAAATAGATTGATGGATAGGGTACTAGATGGATAGGCTGGCAGGAGGTAAAGGCAGTGAGGAAGTTGGTGGGTAAGGTTTAGGTAGGTGAAATGGAAGGTGGGCAGAATGGTGTGTTGGCAGATTGGTAAGATGGTATGTGAATGAGTGGACAGGTCTAGTCAGGTTGGGTCAGTACAAGTCCAGTCAGAACTGGTTTAGGGGCAAGTTGGATGGTTTGGGCAGTCAAATGTGGAAAGCTTTCAGGATAAAAGGGGCTGAGTCAGGCAAGTGGAGGATGTTAGTTGAGGGGTTTGAGAAGCATGAGGAGAAAATCAGGTGGTCATTGTGTGTGACTGGGGGTGGGTCAGTTGTGTAGTTATGCAGGACTTAGGCTAGATGTTTTCTGTCAAACATTTCCTGGTTAATTCTGACAATCCAGAAACTGGAGGATTTGTACCTAGTCTACATTAACTGCATACCCTCCATCATTTTCTCCTAGATGGGTATGATCATGTTGTAGTTATGTTGCTAGATCAGTAGTTCAAAAGGATTTGGTTCATAAGACATATTGTGAAATTTAATTAATGAAATCTGGCAATTTCTGGATTTGAACCAAAAAGATTGACCTTGAAACTAGCAAAATCTCACAGATTACATCCTCTTGTGCTTTCCAATTAAAGAAAGCACTGGATTGTGGCTTAAATGATAACCTCTGCAACCTCTGCCTGTCTCAGAAATTGTCTCAGTGCTTCAAAAGTATAAAACTCTCCTAACTGTAGATATGTTTCCTGTTCAAAGATGGCATGACATGCCTCTGAAGCAGTTTGAACTTGAACCTAGGCTTTCTGGCTCAGACATAGGGATTCTGCCACTGTGCCACAAGAACCCATTGCACCCATTTGTGAACTATGCTTTCAGACCAAATTACACCAATGTGTGACACTAAGCATAATCCAGAGTTTTTTACATAATTCATTGTAGGATCATTTGGATATCAGGGTATTATATCACAACTTAGATCTCAGTCATTGGAATTCACCTATGGAGCAAAATTTTTTTTTAAGCAATTTTTTTTAACTTCCCACCCTAAGTTAGCAGAAAATCAGCAAAGACTCTGGAGACCTACAGCTGTATTGCTCCAACTGCTCTGGATATTTCTACTTTTGCTCCAGCAGAAAACATGATCAGTTACTCCCTGAACAGATAAATGATAGTTGAGAAGAGAAGCCATGGGAGCTGTATGAATTTTCTGCTTTTTACCACTACTGCCATGAGCCTTGGGACATTGTGATATCAGGGGTCGTGCTCAAGGTTTACTTTTTTGTTGGTTTGAGAGAGCACTGGTCACCACGCTCTCCGTAAGAATGCAAAATATTTAGTACATGAGGGTGTCAGTCCAATTCAATATGCTCAATTAAGAAATTCCTTGAACTCTTCAAGACCTTGCTTTAAATGGTCCACCCTCTCATTCTACTGCACAATTCTAGACAGCAGAGCTAGGTATACTCTGAGTGACAGTGAGACAGCTAAATGCCTGCCCTGCATATTCAATTCACCCCAATCTAGAAAACTGAGTCAGGCTCATGGTTAGGTCTGAGCAGTAGGCAAACATTCCATCCACCCTTCCACTGGTGAACCTGCTACAGGAAAAAATTCTGCCCTGGCATCATTATATTTATTTTAGCTGCACTTGACAAAACCATTTGAAGATGCAACAGATTTTAATTAAGTGCAATCTGCACATTAGGTTAGTTTTCATTCCCCGTTCTGTCTTTTATTTCCTTGTTTGAATGTACTCAACCTTGTTTGTAAACTCAATCTGAGCTTGTATGTTATTTCCCATTATTCCTTCTTCAGCCTCAGCATGTGGATTTGTTCTTAGCAATAAATTTGTTTTTAAAAAATTGCTGCTTTTGAGGTGCATTTTGTGACATATCTGCAGTTGATTCGGCTTGCAAGCTGCCTTAGCTTCCATGAATTTATACTCCACCATCTGTTTCTCCAATCTGTCCTTATTAACACTACACTCTCACTTCCTAGTATCCCACCATACCTCATTTTTTCTCTCTCTCTCACACAACAAGTAATGTAGAGATGCAATAGAAGATGTCTTAAATACTCAGCAGGACTGATACTATCTGGGGAGATAGTATGATGTGTTTTCATCAAAATGGAAAATATTAGCGATGTGACAGATTTTAAACAAATATAGGGAGTGACAAAGAAGAACAAAATGGAAGGTCTAAAAGAGGCAAGGGAGATGAAATGACAAAGGGGATGGTACTGAAATGCAAATGGAACTGGTAATAGACAAAAAAAGGAGCTAAAGATTGAGTGTGGAAGAGATGTAACTGGAAAAAGCAGAACCAACTATTGCCTTCCAAAATTACTATTGGCATCTTCTTGGGAGCCATCCTTTGTTTTTTCACTTACCCCATGACCACCTCCTTTTGTGCCTTTTGTCATTTAATCTCTCATCTACATACCTCCCTGGCTTTGCACCCCGTTAAAAGTTGTTGAATCTCTGACAGTTTCCAGTTTTGTCAAAAGGCTGGCAACCTGCATAATTAACTTTTTTTTTACTCTCTCTCCACAGATTGTCCCAGACCCATTGAGTATTTCCAGCATTTTTGTATTTTTATATCAAATTTCCAGCATCCACAATATTTCATTTTTACATGACTGCTGTGAGGTTTGCCAAAGTGAACTTCTTCAAAAGAAAAACAGCATTTCAATGACACAGGATGTCTTAAAATACAATAAGGGCTCATGCCTGCTAGTGAATGTGTTCAGAATGGATGAATTTTCAAGACTACCAATTGTTTAACTCTCTGAAACCCATCTTTGACACTATAACTGATAAAATATACCTCTGAGGAAATTCACTTTGCAATGTGTGAATTTAACAGGCTTCTTATGTTTCAGAATGGCAACAAAAGCTATACTCTGGTGCAGATTGGCTTATTAAAAAAAAGTTTGCTTTCATATAGTTAATATTCCTGCCAGCAGTAGAATAATGGCAATGCTGCTGTTGAAGTGTCTTTAGCACGTTCTATGCAATTTAGCATCAAACACAGCCTATTCAGCGTGACATTTATGCTTCTCAATGCTATTTAGTGACAAATCAACCACATAGATATATGTTATTGTAATACCATGCCAGATCTGCTGCTTCTGTTTACAATACTGTTAGAACTCTATTTGCATTAACTTGGACCTTAATTGGTATGTTAAGTACGTTGGGAATGATTGTAAACCACCAAACTGAAGATTTTTGTTTTTCCTTACACACCACACAGTAGCTTTTCAAGCCAGTTCTTTAAAGGGGGATCCACCATCATTTCGAGCAAATAACGTCAAGTGGGGCAATGATATCACACGTAAGTTAATGAATGACAGTTTTTGTAGAAAAATTTAAATCACTTTTGAGCTTTAAAGACAATTGTTGTGTTAAAATTTTGGAAAATAAAAAAAAATCATTTTCTATCCAAGGCATTCTGCCTGATTTCAGGCAGAGCAGCAGTTCTGGACAACTCATTTAAAAGTGAACACTATGTTACTTAGGGGGAGTTTTGGTGGAACAGACTATCAAAATGTGGCGGGTAGAATAATTGCATCATTTCCACTCTGATACAAATTGAAAATACCTGATTTTTCAGGCATTATGAGATACTTGACTGACTTCAGCAGGAATTCCACATGTTTAAGCAAATTATGGCCTTATTGTGTCAATAGCACCTAAATTCCAGAAGAAATCTGGGCTGGCCATGCAGGAGATTTCAATCAGGCCTGATATCCTAAGATATATTTTCTTTGCAGAGTCAGGAGGAGCAGGTACGCCTCTTGTATATCTTCCTCACCCCAGACTCTCAATCCTTACGCAAATTCATAGAATGCTTGTGGCTCCCAACTTTCTGCAACTTCCCATTGACCCTCATGCTCATTTTGGTGGCAAGGCAGTCAACAACGTGCTAACAATGAGTAGAAGTTAAAATTCCCACCTATACAATTGTTAGCATTCACAGAGGGTTTCCATTTGGATTGAAACAGTCACTCTGATACCCAATATTCTCAGCCTGTCTCAGTGTGATAGAGTAGAGTATCATGAAAGGCCAATCATTTCAAGCAATGAGGGTGGATCTTCAGAGCACTGTCATCTGGAAGGATTTTGGAATTAGAAGTAAAATTAGAATTAGATTTCATTGTCATATGTATGCAAGTGCAGAGATATAGAAGTACAGAGGAAAGTTTGCAATGCCACCATTCATGATGCCACGTACAAGGTGTCTAGGTACAAAATCTTAGGTAAAAAGCAGAAAAATAAAGAAATAATTTAAAAGTTCAACATTACAGTTCTTCTCAGTATAAAGTACTAAATAAGAACTAACATTAGACATTCCAACTTACAACTCATCGTTAGCCATGTGCCCGTAGTTGCTCCACGTCAGGCTTTCCCCATGAGGGCTTGATCTCTCTCCCACACTGGGCTCGATCTCTCTCCCACACTGGGCTCGATCTCTCAACCCCTGCATCTCTGCGTTTTCCTCTCAATGCTGACCGCCGTTCTCTCTCTTTAAGAAGACTGCACTGTCGTTAATAAATGATATGTATGGTTGCAGACTCTGGGACTTATTTTTCATATCTACATTGTACATCTTTGAATTTTAGCATTTATATGTCATAGAAATATATTTCTATAAAATACTGTGTCACTTCAGATATGATTTCTAAATTTAATGACATATGGTCCAGTAGGAGTTACTGAACAACCAATTGAGCTGACCACAGAGAGTTCATCATTCTCACCGCCAAGCTCATCTTCAGGATCAGAAGATTCCTGTTCTACAATGACTTGTTTTTACAATCAAACTGAGAAGGTAAGAACTGTACAACTTCATAACATAAATCAATTGACAACAGTTTTGCAAATGGTAAAGCAATAAAATCGACACTGCTGTATAACAAAACTTACATATTTGGTGTTCATGGCAGTTTCTTTGAAATTAGGAATGGGGAATGTACTGTTGGTAACGAGAAATCATTCCCATAAAGAAGTTTAGCATGACACACTCAATATTCCATTACTAGTGGGAAAATATGATTTCATTGGAAAAAATTATTTGAAACATTCATTGATCTTTACTTCAATAACTATTCTTAATTCACATGTTAATTGAACTGAGGTATAGCAATAATTATAATATCAGCATTACCTGACATGATTGTACAAATTGATCCAGAATTAAAGGGTCACCTGGGGATAATTCCTATGATACTATCGTATATACACACTGGATTTGTTTCTGTTCTGTACTGGCAAATGTATTTATTACACTAGTATTTATGAAAGGTAGGAAGGCCATTAGATCATTTCTTGTATTCCTAATACCTCACATTGGGCTACCAACTAACCATAATTAAGACTGAGATAAGGATGAATTTCTTCTCTCAGTGCATTGGGAGTCTTTGGCACTCCTTGCCATGAGAGCTGTGTGGGCAGAGTCTTTGTGTACATTTAAGGCTGAGATAGATTAATTCTGGATCAGTAGGGGAATGAAAGTTTGTGGGGAAAATTCAGAAAAGTGGACTTGAGAAATGTCGGATCAGCCAATTCTATTGAATGGCAGCCAGGCTTGATGGGCTGAATGGCTGATTCCTGTTCCTATTTCTTAAGGTCTATGGTCTTAACTGGTGGAAATCAATTATTTTGGGCCCCATTGTATTGCATGAGTCTGGGACGTGTAACTGAAACACTGTTTTAGAGCAAGTGGAAAAGATAGAGCAAAGGGCATTGTACCATTTTCTGCCTCATGAACATGCAAAATCCGATTCTAAACATGGAAAGCTGACTGCAAGGAGGTTTTCAATCGGTCTGCAGGTACAAGGTCTTTCTAAAAGCCTTTTGTAACTATGTTCTAGGGTTTACTTGCTGATTTTTACGTTTTTATGAGCCCTAATGATATATGCAAATTTTTTGCTCTGGCTTCCCTTTGTTAGTAGCAGAATGTTTACCAGTAATTTTTCAAGCTGATATGATTAACAGAAAGGGAGGAATTGCTAAGGAACGATAGGGCAGTCACACTGTTCTGTGTATTCCTGTCAGCTCTTGCGCCCACAAAACCCCCATATCTGCAGAGAATGTTCACATACTTTAACATGCGTAATGTGGTACATGTTCCTTCATCAAAGTCCCACCAGGTTACAGTGCCATGACAATGAGGCATGAATGCTCAAAGGTACTTTGAAACCATAGTGGTCATACTTGATTGGATTTATATGAAAGAAGACATATAATATAGGGTTCAGGAGACAACTTGGCCCATTTGCTCCAACACCACCTGCAGCATCTACAGAAAGCCTACCTGAAAACAATTGTGATACCTTGCCTTTCAATTTGCTTTTGTGTGTAAATAAAAGCATTCTATTAAGCATCCAAAGATCTATCACAAGTACAAAACAAAATAAGAGCATTTTACATTTTTACTGAAGTATTAAACAACTGTTTTCTAGTAAAATCCTTTCAAAATTCTTTTTACTGAAAAGCTACTGATTCTTCTAACAGCAAAAGACCCAAGGCCGGTTTTGATAACTGAAAATAATGGTTAACATGTCATCTGAAAAAGAGACATCTTTAATGACAGTTGAGAATTGTATACGAAATACCAAATGTGACTAATTTGGATGTTCAATCTGGACTAATGTAGAGTACTAAAAGGCAAATATATGCATGTGTAAAATTTTAATTATTATTGCCTGTTCAGTTTCTAAATTATTCTCACCAATGAAAAAGAAGAAAGATCAGATGTATTTACCAAGGTCCCTGATTCTTCACATTCTTCAGAGATAAAATCACTGATCAACAGAGGACCTGCTGTTGACAGAGTGTGTTCAGAAGCACTATTAAACATTGACCTTTTAGCAAATCTACTTTCATAGGATGAAAACATGCTGTTGACCTAAACAATTCCATAATCAAGTATTTATTCACAAACATGAATAATCAATTTTCTTCTTAAAATATTTGATGCCTTTATGCATTGAATCAAATTTCCTGGTTTATTGTATCAGTGTCCATTCCTTTTGTTCTATAATGCATTACCAAAAGACTGTAGGGATCACCAACTGTTTGGACAAAGTGTAGGATATCCAAGTTACCAGAAGCCAGCCAGAGGTAGTATTTGTGATTCAGAATTTAAGATTGTTTAGTGGGAACCAGTACATCTGTAGACACTATGGTAAACAATTAGACCACAAAAAGCTTCAGCATGCCTAGCAGTTTTCCGATACATAAGCTCTATTTAATTGATGTTGGATGTGATTTCAAAGTAGGCTGACCCTGTGTAATGCAATACCTCTCTAACTTGATAATATTTGTTTCTGAAGAGTGCAAAGAATTAAGGAATTTGAGAAATATATTTGAGCTATATTTGAGTTATACAACTGTATTCATTATCTTGAAGAATATCAAAGAGGAAAAATTAAAAGATATTTATTATCAGATTTCTACTTCTGCACACATTTTACAATCTAGATATAACCAATTGTCTCTCTGTAATGGAGAGAAAGATCTCTCGTCCTTTTTATGGCTAATTACTTAGTTGTTTACTTACGACACTCACCAATGTCACAAAGTGTTTCTCACAGCGAAGTTACAGTGTTTGCAAAATACTGTAGAGTCTTACCGTTCAGATCTTCCATTCAAGAATTCAATTATCAGTACAAAACTTTCCATGTATCACATCACGCATTTTCTTTTCAACGCTGGCTCATCCAGGAGATTTTTGAGCCAAAGATGGTGACTAAAGATATTTTTAAAATGGAGAAGCACCCAACGCAAATTGTAAGCACTTAGACACTGACATAATGATGATGTATTGTCTTTCTGAGATTGGAACGTGACACTGAGTGTGTTAGGTGCCATGTTGTACTTAGGCCCATATCGCTGTAATTTGCAATTTGTGCTTATAGCTGTGCTATACACAGCTGTAGTGGTGTATAATACAATGCAGTACTGTACTTTTGCACTACTTATCCAGCAGAACATCTTTATGTTCAACAAAAATATTGCCTTTAACAAATTTAATTGGGATTTTATCTTCTACTGTCTTCTTTATATATCATAATTTTTGATTGTTGGAAGCTATCAAATTCACAACCATTATAAGTGTTGACTGTTCATAAACTTGCTGTTTGCAAGATTGTGCAGGAACACAGCCCCTACAAATGACACAGCTTTACTCTTCTATAAGTGTGTGACTTGTTACATAATTTAAAATTTGGCATGTATTATATTGAGGAACCTATGGATGGTCTTCAAATATCCAATTATCAGTCAAATTCTAATAAAAAAATACATTGCCTCTAAAATATAAAACCTAATTTGAGAACATAGGCAAAATCCAAGTCTTGTCAGCTCTCAAAGTTCACATGAAGTCAACCTCTTACCGCTGGGGTAGGAGTCTTCATTTTGCATCATCACTACATCACCACAAACATTGGAAACCTGTAGGAATCCTGAGTTCTTTTCAATAATTATCAAAAGATCATATCACCCTTTAATTCTCATGATGTGGAATGCTGTTATAAATGCAGTAGGAATTTTAAGTATCTGTTTTACAGTGTTAAAAGCTATGAATACTGACATAATTTCACAACATCACAATTTGTTTGATTAAACTGCTGTAAAGTGCCTTGTGATGATTTCCATTAGTAAAGATTCTGCACAAATCCAAGTTGTGTTGTTATTTTAACACATAGCTTTAGTTACAAGGAGTTTGGCTATTGGGTCAATAATCAGAAGTCATAGGTTTAAAATTATTGGCAAAAGGTGGGAGTTGAGACAACAAGGTGCAGGGCTGGATGAACACAGCAGGCCAAGCAGCATCATAGGAGCAGAGAGGCTGACGTTTCGGGCCTAGACCCTTCATCAGAAAAGGGGGAGGGGAAGGGGGTTCTGAAATAAATAGGGAGAGAGTGGGAGGTGGATAGCAGATGGATAGAGGAGAGGATAGGTGGAGAGGAAACAAACAGGTCGAAGAGGCGGGGATGGGACCAGTAAAGGTGAGTGTATGTGGGGAGTTAGGAAGGGGATTGGTCAGTCCAGGGAGGATGGACAGATCAAGGGGGCGGGATGAGGTTGGTCGGTAGGGGATGGAGGTGCGGCTTGAGCTGGGAGGAGGGGATAGGTGGGACGAAGAACAGGTTAGGGAGGCAGGGACGAGCTGGACTGGTTTTGGGATGTGGTAGGGGGAGGGGAGATTTTGAAACTTGTGAAATCCACATTGATACCATTGGGCTGCAGGGTTCCCAAGCGGAATATGAGTTGCTGTTCCTGCAACCTTCGGGTGGCATCGTTGTGGCACTGCAGGAGGCCCAGGATGGACATGTCGTCTGAGGAATGGGAGGGGGAGTTGAAATGGTTCGCGACTGGGAGGTGCAGTTGTTTATTGCGAACTGAGTGTAGGTGTTCTAGGTGGGAGTTGAGCTTTTTTCACTCACCATTATCAGGATCTGAAATACTTTGCCTGAAGAAGTAGTGGAAGCTGATTCCATTGATAACTTTAAAAGTGAATTGGGCAGGTACTTGGGGATGAGTAAATTCCAGGGTTACTAACGAAAAAACACAGATGTGGGACCATGTACAACTGTTTTCTCAAAGAGTTGGCACAAAAGACTGGATGACCTCCTTCTGGTACTGCATACTTCTAAAATTCATGTTGGACCAGCTGCATAATTTAGAGCATCCCTTGAGTTTTTGAAATGCCTCTACTGAGTTCAGGAGTTTCACAGAAATGTAATCAGTGCCACACAGAATTGCAGCTGTATGATAAAAGTTTAGGACAAGGAAACAGTATAACAGGAAAGTTACGTTGTGAAAACGTAGGAGGGAATCATGGTTGCTAAGTAAATAGGGAAGCATGTGAGGATGTTTAGGACTGCATACACATTACCAGAGAGGAAGTGTTTACAGGCTTAAAGTGCATTAAAGTGCATAAATCCCCTGGGCTTGTAATCAAGTCCATCCTCGGATGTTGTGGGAGGCTAGGGAAGAAATTGCAGAGGCCTTACGGAGACTTTTGTTTCATCTTTCGCCACTGATGAAGTTCCAGAAGACTGGAAGGTAGCTAATGTTGTTCCATGGTTTTAGAAAAGTAGCAGAGACAAGCCAGGGAACTACAGGCCAGTGATCCTGACATCAGTGGTAGGCAAGTTATTGGAGAGGATACTGAGGGACAGGATCAACCAACATTTGGATAATCAAGGTCTGATTAGGGATAGTCAGCATGGATTTGTGCGTAGGAAGTCATGTCTGACTAATCTTTTGGAGTTTTTTGAAGAGGTAACCAAGAGGACGGATGAGAGTAGGGCAGTAGATGTTGTCTATATGGACTTTAGTAAGGCCTTTGACAAGATCCTGCATGGCAGGCTAGTCATGAAAGTTAGATCACTTGTGATCCGGGGAAGACTAGCTAATTGGATTCAAAATTGGCTTGATAGTAGAAAGCAGAGGGCAATGGTTGAAGGCTGTTTCTCGGACTGAGGCCTGTGTCTAGTGGTGTGCCACAGGGGTCTGTGCTGGGACCTTCATTATTTGCTATTTACATAAATGATCTGGATGTGAATGTACAAGGCATGGTTAGTAAGTTTGTGGATGATACAAAATTAGGAGGTATCATTAATAACAAAGAAGATTATCAAAAATTTCGGAGGGATCTTAATCAGATGGGAAAGTGGGCTGAAGATTGGTAAATGCAAATCAATACTTCATCAGAGGCTGCACTGAGGATGTTACCAAGCACGGTAACGAAACGTCTGCGGAACAACAAACCAGCTCGGCGAGCCAACCAGCCTCAGCAAATCAATACAGATAAATGTGAGGTATTGCACTTTGGAAAGTCAAACCAAGGTGGAACTCATACTGTAAAGGGTAAGGTCCTGAGGAGTGTTGTGGAACATAGGGACCTAGGAGTACAAGTACATAGTTCATTGAAAGCGGCATCACAGGTGGACAGGGTAATGAAGAAGGTGTTCAGCATGCTGGCCTTCATCGATCGAGGCACTGGGGAATAGGGGTTGAGACATTATGTTCCAGTTGTATAAGTCATTGGTGAAGCCGCACTTGGAGTATTGTGTATAGTTTGGTCACCTAGTTATAGAAAAGACATAG
Source organism: Rhincodon typus (assembly GCF_021869965.1). NCBI lineage: Eukaryota > Metazoa > Chordata > Chondrichthyes > Orectolobiformes > Rhincodontidae > Rhincodon > Rhincodon typus. The sequence goes on from NC_063349.1 coordinate 41,870,409, forward strand.
TTCAACTGGAAAGTGTGCAAAGAAGATTTACGAGGATGTTGCCAGGGCTAATAGGCCTGAGTTATAGGAAAATGTTGGCCAGGATAGGACTTTATTCCTTGGTAGGTAGGAGAATGAGGGGTGACCTAAATATGGTATATGAAATAATAAGGGGCATAGATAGGATGAATGCATATAGTCTTTTTCCCAGGGATGGGGAATTGAAAACTAGAGGGCATAGGCTTAAGGTGAGAGGGGATAGATTTAAGAAGGACCTGAGGGGCAACTTCTTTACGCAAGAGTGGTTAGTCTATGGAATGGGCTGCTGGAGAAAGTAGTTGAGTCAGGTACAATAGCAACATTTAAAAGACATTTGGTAGGTACATGGATGAGAAGTGTTTAGAGGAATATGTGAGCCATTGGAACTAGCTGAGAGGGCACCATCGTCAGCATGGACCAGTTTGGGCTGAAGGGTCTGTTTCCATGCTGTATTGCTGTATGATTCTATGACTGTAAATGGTATCTGTACCTTTACCCACACCAATGAATAGTTCAACCTCATGAATAATTTGTATTCCAGACTATCAGGTTAAATACTGAATTGTTTTCAGGAATTTGGTTATCTTATTCTGAATACTTAACTTTGAAAAGAAAAGGCTTGGATCTATGGTGATTAGCACTTGCTTATCTCATTTGTATAAGCCATGATTTTAGAGTTGACAGTCTAAATAGGCAAGTATTGAAAATGATTTATTTTCTTAATGGTCAGCATTTAAAGTGCTAATTTTCTGAATTCACAGATCAGTTAGCAAGCCTTCAACTGAAGCTGAGAATTTACAATTGTTCATTTTCTGATTTCCCACAATGGAAAACTAATACTGAGGGTGTTGTTGTGCAGTAGTAGTAGCCCTTCCTCTGGGCTAGATAGACTTGAGGTGTACCATAACATCTTTGCAAAGTTTGATTAAAGCTACCTACAAAGCTAGTGGTGTGGTTCCTAACAGCATCACAAGCCTTGCAAATAAACCCTGAATGTTGCATCTGCATTATCTAACCCAACAATCTGTCTTACAATAATAAAGTTATCAGCACAGACTTTTCATTGCGTTATTTATGCTCATTTTCCTCTTCACCAAGATTATGTCATTGTCAACTTTCATGTGAGCCATGATTTGATCCACCTCAGTCATAATTATTGTCCACTTGTTCAGCCTTTACTGTACTTTACCAACTTCTTATTTTCTAATTCCACCTGGAAGAGATCACTAACAGGCATTAAAGAGCTAGGAGAAATCATGAAGTTAATTACTGACCATTCCATCTATTATAAGAAGATTGCAATTATAGGCTTGCTGTTAATATGTGAATAAAACAAAGAACTGCAGATGCTGGAGATCTGAAAGAAAAACAGAAACTTCTAGCAAAACTTAGTAGGTCTGGCAGCATCTGTGGGGAGAGAAAACAGAGTCAGATTTCTGATGTAGAGTCACCAGACTTGAAAGATTAACTCTGTTTTCTCTCCCCACAGATGCAGCCAGACCTGCTGAGTTTCACCAGCAACTTCTGTTTTTGTTAACATGTGATGCTGGATCATGTGCCTTTTGAATACGAACATTGTCTTTTTTGAGAAGACCAATCTCAACAGTTCTAACAGAAGACCATGGTCCCTCCCTGTCCTTTATATATCAGTAAGATAAATCCATTTTATTTTCTCCCTCTTGCTGCCTGCTTGTCCTAAAAAAGTACTCTTAGGTAGTTGAATGGCTTCCAATTTTTCCAGAATGATATTTTGTGTCAACCACAGAAAGGTCTGTGTCAACAGGCATCCATAATGGTCTTCTTTCCTTCTTATGGGTAAAACTGTTGCCTCAATTAATTACCTTGCCACAATGACATGATGTTGGTTAGGGATTACTTCTACTTTATAGATAATACATAAATCTCAAAGCTTCCAGTTCCTTATCTACATCCTAAGGCATAGTTTTGATTCTGGAAAAGGTTAAAAGTTGCGTAAATATCAGTGAACTTTAAATCCAAACTTTCCTGCACACGAATGCAACATTCAACTGATTAAACATCTGACTGTGCACAATACTGAAATATTGATTATCAGCAGGGTTATTGTGTTACTTACCCTAAAGCCTAAGCCAAAAATCTGAAGACATGAGTTTAAATCGTACCCAGTACCTGGGGAAATTGAATTTATTGAATAAGTAAATTTGAATGAAAAAATACTAACATCTGCAAAGGTAACCTTCATGACCATACAACAGGATCATTGTAAAAACCTATCAAGTTCAGTAATGTCCTTTAGAGAAGGTAAACCTGCTATCCTGACACAGTCAGGCCTACATGTAACTCCAGACCCATAGCAATGTGATTGAATCTGAACTACCCTATGAATTGGTCTTGCCAGCAGTGTCTACCACCCATTGGTCCTAAGCAGATCAAAAATCACCATAATCTATTTTAATCACTATAAATGATCAGTCATCCATAACTGACTTGTTTCTTTTTCGCAGGTAAATGATAACCTGTAAATATAGGTGTAAGTGTTTCTGAACAGAATATTAATTTGAGTACTTTTTTTTCCTGTGGCTGACTGAAAAATCAAGTATGACTAGTTGCAATAATGAGTAGTTTACAATGCTCAAGCAACCAAGCAAGTACTATCATTATTTTACAACGCATTTAAGAAGCTTATTAGTGTGCAAACTATGGCAGTAAAAACCACAAAGGCATATTCAAAATTGACCATCTGCACATGTCATAATAATAGATACAGTAGAGTTTTGAAGAGATTCTTTGTGGTATCAATGGCATCTGCTAAGCAGACACACTGTACACCACCAAATGATAGACAATGTAAGTACAGTGACCACAACATTCCAGACATGGAAAGAAATGAACAAGTATCCTATAACCTCAATAAAGAGTATTAGTAAGTGTGACCATTGTACTAACATAACAATGATAGTTATACATTACAATACAGCACAGGAACAGGCCCTTCGGCCACCAAGCCTGTGCCAATTTCTAATCCTTATTTAGATCTGCTACTAATTGCTGTATATCGTTTCTATCCCTCTGTTTGCCTCCTGCTCCTGTGTCATCAAGATACACCTTAAATGTTGCTAACATGCCTTCTTCCATCACCTCCGCTGTCAGTGAGTTCCAGGCACCCACCACCCTCTGAGGGAAAAATACTCCCTGCACTTCTCCCCTAAACTTCCCCACTCTCACCTTGAACAGGTTGTTTCCATTCTATCTCCATAACTTCACCACAGGAGTAATGGAGAACACATTTGTATGCATTAGTGGGATTTCCATCACAATTCTGAGGAAGTTATATGTACAAGTCCAAGGAAATGCTGATCAAGGGTATGATTAGACAAATGAAGGACTTATCTCTGCCGTCTCCAGCTTTAGCTATGTTGTATTTTATAACACCTTTCAAGGTTACACAATGCCTCAAAGTGAAATACAGACAACCTTTGAAATGCAATCACTGAATAATGAAACAGCAGCTAATTTGCAATAAGTAGCTTGAGGTAGCTCTCTGATATGTGGTTACCAGTAAGATATATTTCCAGTCAACAAATTTGGTATACTTGATGAATTCTATTATTTAGAACGTAGTTGCATTGGGATCATCTCCCAGCAAACTGTTGATTGTGTTGTGATGTCTTTGGAGTTCTTAATGCCAATGAAGGATTCAGGTCAGCTTTAGCATGTTATGGCCTCATTTACAATGATGTTTACAGGTCCTTCTCTGCTGCCCACAGCTCACTCTGAGTCCTGAACAATGCTTACACAAGCTCATGTACAGATTTATTTAGTGATCACAGCAGGATGATCTTGGAGCTGGCACGAGCGTTGGCAACTGATACTTGGTAATATGTGTAACCAAGTAACCAAGGTAATGTGTAACCAAGTGATGGATGCCAACAATTCAGATAGCTCTGAGATCACAGAGGCAGTGGTCAGTGCATTGAGGCTGGGTAAGAGATGTCACCAACAGAAGTAGTGTTCCATCTGAATCCATTGTAATTAATCTTACCACAGTACAAGTCCTTACAATCATGATAGATGTGGGCACCAGCAACTGGATTTTTGTAAAAACTTAAAACACAGCAAAGGAAACCAGATAGACAAGGGAAATGAACACTTGTTCACAAAACAAACAGTCTAATGGTTTATCCATGTGATTGTATCCTTCCATGAAATTTTGTCACATTGTGAAAAATGGAAGACAAAACAAGGGTTTGTGGATATGCAAACTACCCGTAATTTATATAATGAATTCCGTTGGCCAATATTAGCCAAAAAGCTGTGAATTGAATTGGTTCCTGTCTCATTGCTTTTCATTGTTGCACACAGATACAGCCTCTTATGCTGCTTTGTCACACACTGAGTCACTGGACTCGAAACATCACCTCTCCCTTCTGTCCACAGATGCTGCCAGATATGCTGAGTTTTTGTTTTTGATTTCCAGCATTCACATTTCGTAGGTTTTTATTGTCACACCATTGTTTCTTTTTCATGCATATGGATCTCAATTTATGGAACATGTCTCAAACTTCAATGCTTTTGCTCACCTTTGTTGGAGTGTGCAGCAGTGTCCCTTGTAACATTCCCAAGATCTGAACTATCGCCCTAGTATAATTAATATGTTCTCTAAGATGAGCTTGATTAGAGTTGTTTGCAATGCAAATTTTAATGATTGCTTTAGTATTACCTCATATTTCCCAGGAATGATCTCTTCAATCTACCATCTTCCAAAGATAGTAGAAGATTGCCTGACTAATCAAGTATATAAGATGCACAGTGCTCTTCTCTCCAAAGAAGACTACTATTTACCTAAATTTTGCCTTAACAGAATAAACGATTTGCATTTTCAGGAATCAATACTTTTTATCTTTATATAGACCATCAGAATAATGGTGAATTCTCAAATGGCAACATGAGCAGAGTCCACAATGCCTCTAATCTTGACAATTTATCAATTTGACAATTGTTTTTGATAAGAGTCTCTTGCTGAATTCAATGCCCATTAATGTGCATAAAAAATAAATTTTAGTTACCCATCTTATTCATCATCAGTTAACTATATTAATGTTCCCTGCACTTTTAGAGTCTTCTAGTCAAAAAATTGTTCAAGCCTGTTCCATTTATTGCGATAACTAAAACAATACATTATTAAAGAATGCATCTTCAGCTCTTCAGATATCAGACGGCAAGCATCCCAATCTATTTGTTCATACCGTGCTCCTCTGTTATTCTCAGATTGGTAAAATTTCTGCCTGGAAAGAGTGACGAGGCAGTTCTCTCATTTTAGGCTATACTGTATCATTTGCCCCAGCACCTACAGACAGCCTCCTCCTGCTTCTGCTCCTGCTACTTTTACTCTTCCTCTGCCTTCAGCTCTTACAGAAGCCATAATACACCAGTAACATTAATTTTCATGTTAATGGTTCTCAAAATATAGTAAATATCCTAGAATTTCACTATTCACCTGAGAGTATGATATGTTGCAGGTATTTTTCACCAGTGATAGCAACATCGACTGCGGTAACTATAACCATGAGCACTACAATTGCTGTGTAACACCACATGAAGCTAATTGCCGTTTAACAGTTTTTGTAATGTTCTTCCCCAGAATTTTCTAACTTTTTGAATCACCTGTGGGGAGCTGATGGCCTGTGGTATTATCGCTGGATTGTTAATCCAGACACCCAGGTAATGTTCTGGTATCCTGGGTTCAAATCCCACTATGGCAGATGGTGGAATTTGAATGCAATAAACATTTGGAATTAAGAATCTAGTGATCACCATAAAACCACTGTGGCTTGTTGGAAAAAACCATCTGGTTCACTAATGTCCTTTAGGGAAGAAAACTGCCAACCTTACCTGGTCAGGCCTACATATGACTCCAGACCCACAGCATTATGGTTCATTCTTAACTGCCCTCTGGGATAGGCAATAAATGCTGGCCTAGCCAGCGTGCCCACATCCTTCAAATGAATAATAAAAAACCTGAACAGTAAAGATTTTGGAGGAAAATAAAATATACAGTAGGACTGAAATGAATTCTGTTTTAAAACTCCATCCTTGAGTTATGCAATTATTAACAATTATTCTATTGTAAATTCAATCGCACAAAGAGGAATGCACAAATGCTCTGATGTGTTGTCCTTTTCAGTGTTGCAGCATGTATCAATATTGAAGGGTTTCTTTTAGCTAATTTGGCACATCTGAATAAGATATGTTCCAATGTGCTATACCTGTATAACTCCATAAATGGTGCGCTGTAGATTATGTATTCAATTTGTGCAAAATGTAAAAGGAAACATTCTAACGTAAATTATGCTGATTGTCTTTACTGGCTTGATGTGAATTAAATATCTTTCGACAGTAATAAAATTGAGCTCAACAGCTAGTAACAAATGTCAGACTGCTTTAAATACATTTATACAGTTATACTATTTTCAGTTCAGATCACTGGTAATATTCATGTTAAAATGTTTAAATTTCTTATTGCTGTACAGCACATAAGCAAATTAAAAGATAAGTCCTTGCTTTCAGTAAAAGGAAAATATGTGCTAATAACCTAGTGCAAATATTTATCTGACATATGATAAACAATATTAGGAACTATTCCAATTTGGAAGCACTTAAGTGAACGCCAGTTGACAAGTAAGTTAAAGCAATAAATATAAATAGCTTTTTTAAAGGTTAGTTGAAAGGAAACAGTGACATTGTTAAATATATTTTACATACTAAACATTTCCATGCTGAATTAAAAAGCCTTGTAAATGGAATAATGTAATTCTATGAGTGATCCAAAAATGCCAAACATATTTCTGAACGATGTCAAAATAAAAAAAAAAGTTACTCAGTCCAAACCAACCAGGATGTTGTCTCAATTCAGAGAGGATGAGCTGATAAGGAAAGCACTCCTGTCCCAAAAGTTATGTTGTAGGCAAATGCAGAAACCAGTTTATAAGCAATAAGGTTCCACAAACAACAAATGAAAACAGTGGTAAAGTTATATGTTTTTGGCATCAGTTAAGGGAGGAATGTTGGCCAGGATATTGCAAGAACTCAGTGTTCCTCTTCAAGTAAAGCCGTGGAATCTCTTCTATCTTTCTAATCGGGCAAATAAGACTTATCTCCTTTAATGTCTCTTCTGAAGATTGCTACATCTAACAAGGCAGAACTCAATCAATAGCTCTGTAAAGTGCTCCAACATTTGGAGACGTGCATGACTTGCCAAATCAGGATGTGTAGGTGCTGGTGTTGGACTGGGGTGGATAAGGCCAGAAGTCACATGACACCAGGTTATAGTCGAACAGGTTTATTTGAAATCACAAACTTTCAGAGCACTGTGCCTTCATCAGGTGATGAAGGAGTAGTGCTTAGAAAGCTTGTGATTTCAAATAAACCTGTTCGACTATAACCTGGTGTCATGTGACCTCTGACCTTTCCCCGAATCTGAGAAAAGAGTTCAATCGACTGAGCTAAGTCAAAAGTGTATTAAATAATCAATGTGAAAATTAGTCACAAAATGAGATCATGGACATACAACCCTTTTTTCTTATTTGATGAAGTATGGACCTTACCGGCAAGGCCAGTATTTGTTCCTTAGCCCTATCTTCTTTCAACTGATTGGCTTGCTAGCCATTCCAAATGACAGATAAGAGTCAACCACATTGCTGTGGTTCTGGAGTCACATGTAGGCAAAGATGGCAGATTTTCTTCCAAAAGAGCATTAGTAAACCAAATGGGTTTAACAAACAATCAACGATAGCTTTATAGTCACTATTACTGAGTCTAGCTATATATTGCAGCTTTCCTAACTGAACCAGCATTCCATTAGCTGCACAAAGGGGTTTGATCCCACACACCCCATGTATTGGCCTTGGCTGCTGGACTACTAACTCACTGACACTAGAACAATGCAATCATCTCTCCTTTTATTCATGCTGCTGTTCCAAAAAAGATACAAATTTGAAATCTGACTTTCAGAAGTTTATATTTGGATAAATTGATGGGTGTTTCAGAGGGCTGACGTGTGTGTTGGACTAAGTGGATTGCTTTGGAGCTAAATTCTATGATTCTCAGGAAGTGAAAAGGTTTTAGACATTTAGACTTGTGGTGCATTCCATTTCACTGCATCTTTCCCATTTAATGAAGTGGCAATAGGAGCAGAAAACTAGAGACTTTACTTAAAATAATAACACAAGACACGCATTTTATTTCATCACTGTAACTTTCACTTGAAAAGAACTTTGCAAAACTTTTTCAGTTTTATAAGTACTGGTTATAACCACTAATTTATGCCTTTTTATGGATTATAAAGTTGAAATTCATAGCTGGAAATGTATTTTTTCCTTTTCAAAATTTGGGTGCGACTGGCAAGGCTGATGCATTTTTACCCATACTTAGTGCATTGAAAGGTTGATGGTAAACCTTATACTTCAATAACTCTATGGTTTTCTGGTTGAGTTCAGAGGGCAGTTAAGTGTCCATGGTGGTGTTGGGAGATCAGGTAAATACCCTTCTGTAAAGGGTATTACTGAACCAGTTGGACCAGTAGGGCCTTGTAATAATTTGACTGCTTCAAAACAATTTTAATGCCATCCTTTTCCTCCCCAGATGATTAAAAAAGTCTTGAGGTTAAAAGAATAGACCTTCAATTTATTATCTGTGGATTATTAGTTCTGGCCTTGGGTTTATTAGTTCAGGAATACAAGAACTATCGTGAGGTTATTTATTTAGATTAATTAATTTTGTTTACTGTTTAATATAACATACAGGAGAACAAAATGTTATTACTATAACAACCTACCAATATATCTGATCACTTACAATTACTAATTTGAAAGCAAATTTTCACTTTTAAAATATCTGCTTTATACTAATGTGAAATGATCTGTGATGAAAAAGACAAAATGGAATACAGTGACATCTATAATTGCACCTAAAGTGTTTGAGGAACTAAAAATGAAGGCATCCTACAGATGTAAGAAAATGTAAAAATATAACTGAACTAGATTGTAAAAGGGTTTAAAAACAGATTGCACTCCTACTATGGGTGATACATTAAGATGGATCACAATCTAAACTGGAATGAGTTGCACTCATATTGTGGCACCTTCTGGGATGGTTTGAAGCAAAAACAGAAAACGTTGCAGAAACTCTGCAGGCCTGGCAACATCTGTAGAGAGATAGCAGAGTCAATAATTTGGGTCCAGTGACCCTTCATCAGAACTGGTCACAGGACCTCAATCGTTGACTCTGCTTTCTCTCTACAGATGCCGCCAGACTCACTGAGCTTCTCCAGCAATTTTTGCTTTGTTTCAGATTTCCAGCATCCTCAGTTTTGTTTCCTCCACGGGATGATTTGTAACAGGCTGTTTACTTGGTCATTGTAAATGGATGGCATCATTTGACTGAAATGCGCCGTCCCATGGACAGTAGAGAGAGAAGGAATATCAAGATGGTGGATGTGGTTGTGCTGCCATCTGATTAGGAACATGAAGTGGAAATGACACATAATTGGCGTAAATACAGCCCGATTAAAACCTATGCAACAGAAACACGCAAAATTCCAATGGTCATTTCCTGTTAATGATGTGAGTTGGAGAATTTGCAGAGCTTTGGCGAGAAAGCAGTGCGATTCAATGAATAGAGATAGTAGGAACCGCAGATGCTGGAAAATCTGAGATAACAAGGTGTAGAGCTGGATGAACACAGCAGGCCAAGCAGCATCAGAGGAGCAGGAAGGCTGACGTTTCGGGCCTAGACCCTTCTTCAGAAAATGTTCAG
>NC_063349.1:41880618-41897734 GCF_021869965.1 Rhincodon typus
CTATTTCAAGGAGCGGGTATGATGGGCCAAATAGCTTCCTTCTCTTTTGTCAGAATTTGATACTTATTGAGCGAGTTGTGTTCCTGGTGTTACATCCGTGAGGTGCAGGACTAAACGATCTCTTGTGGACGTGTTTCAACGTAACTGGCAGCAATTACATTGTACTTTAGACACAGATCCTAAGATTCAGAAGAAATTATCACTCGTTGGTTTCTGTTGATGCTCAGTTGTGGCACGAACGAGTTCCTGGAATAAAAGCCTGTGACTCAACCTTCAGCCAAACCTTCTAAGGTAATCGAATAAAATCGACTACTGGGTGGGTTTCAATGCATTTCTCACTCCACGGTTAACCTATTGACCTGCACTAACAAGGGAGACTCTAAAATATAAAACTGATTTATTCACATGGATCTACTAACTCTGGGGGGATGGGGGTGAATTAAAATGACGACGAGGATGGCTGTTTGTAACAAGGTGAAGTTCAGAACAAGAGGGTACAGCGTTCGCCTAGTAGTCCAGTTTTGTTCTGTGTGAGGCTAACAGGGCCAAGAGAAAAGAGTGCGCCACATGACCTTATTGTTTGCCTTTGGCAGTCTGGTTTTGAGTTGTAAATAACTCGGCGGGTTATGTGCAAGTTCAGATTCTTGCGAGACAAAAAGTTCTGCAAAGCCCTTTCCTCCTGATAAAGGCTCGAATCAAAGTTAGAAAAATGACAGGAAGCCCTGGGTAAGTGTATGGGCGAAACCGCGCTGACTATTAAAGCACATCCTGGCCCGCCCAGTGCCTGACATCCGCACTTTCCTCTCCCAGAACAGCGCCGAAGTCGCCGCTCTATTGTTCGCTGCCTTATGTGAATAAGTGACTGATGGAGAATATCTAAACAATTTACTTTTATCAAACTAAACACAATCGAGCAATTCGGGGGATGGCGGTAGGCGTGAATGTCAATGTGAAGCTGCACATTGCTGGAGTCCTGCGATTTCAGTTCTCATATCTGTTAGCGTAAAAAAAAGTGACCCTTTCACTTGGCGATTGGTCAATACCAATTGCAGAGAATAATGCAAAGCCTGCATTTTAGAACATATACACCAAGTACAGCCATCATTTGAAAACTGGCTAATACTGACAACCGAAAACAAAACTAGACAATATCAGCAAGTCCAGGAAATGACAAAACAGTACAGAAGATTCAATAGGGACAAAGGAAAAGATTGGTGGTTTATTAAAACACGCGCAAATTGTGCTAAATAAGGGAGAAGGGGGAGCAAAGGATGGGAAATTGGTTCAGAAAACCGAGGGACACAGAGAGAACCTAAGATTTAAGAACTAGAATAAAGACACGAAGTGCACTTTCAGGTGTCTGTTATCTTCAGTATTTGTTTTTACGGACTAGAGGGAAGTGGGGCTGGGGGAGAGGGTAAAAATGACGGCCAGAGGAGAGATGCAAGCGATTGAAAGGGCAGCAAAACGACCAAGAGATTGAAAATCGGGGGTGTGGGGAGGAGATGGAGATACGAGTGAATCCTGGACAGAGGAAGCGGCTAATGAAACCAAAGATAAACAGGGAAGGAGAAAGTGCGGAGTCAGAACGGTGGGTCGAGCAAATGTAGAAAGTTTGACAGAGAGGCGGGGAGGGGGAGGGGAGGCGACACGTCTGAGAGGTAAAGAAAATAAACAGATTACCCAAAAAAAAAGTGAGTAGGTCTGAACGAAGAATTTGGGAGGATCAGTGGAGTCAGGAGGAGGGAGTTAGGGGAGGGGGCGCGTCAGTGGAGGGAAAGTTTGGGGGCTGCCCTTTGCAACTTGGAAACTCCAAGAGAAGATGCCGGGAGGATTTATACTTTTCAGAGTGAGGCCGTGGGGACTCTGAGATTTAAATCCCAGGTCTGGATTAATACTTTGGAAAGAGCTGAGGAAATTCACTCTTGATTGAGGAAGTCAATGGAAACGGTTCAGTTGAGTGACTGGGTCAGGATGGCAGCGTGGGAACTGCAGGACACAAATCACACCGTCTCCCTGAACGCTGGGAACCAACTCCAGCCCCACGCCACAGATTCCACCCGATCCCACTGCTATCCGCATCATTCCAGCGGAGTGTTCGATTAGACCCGTCGCAAGAGAGAAACAGAGACAATTGCAATCAAGGAAACCTCAGGAATACTTTGGGAGGACATCGAGGAGTTTTTTCCCTCTCTCTGCAGTCAACAGGTGTCTCTCTCTCTCTCCAACGCATAACCTCCTCAAGAATTTGGATTGTGTGAAAGTGCTGGTTTGAAAAGATCACCGGTCGCTAGGAGGGCTGTAGAGATTGTCGCTCACGGATCTGTACAGTGTTGATGTAAAACACCTAATAGCCGGGAGGACCGGTGGATAAGACTCACAAACGCAATGCTGGGATATGAAACAGGGTTCATATTGTTATGGATGACATTCTGTCTGGTCAAGGTGAGTTCTGTGAAGATACCTGTCAAACCCTATTTAATATTCAGGTGATCTGAAGCTTCTGGGCTGTTGATCTTTGGAACTAAAACACAATAACGCTTGCAGTTCTAAGGTGAAATTAAAATAATAATAACTTTTTTTTTCCTGGCTTCGTACTCGGTAACGCGCTAATTTTTTTATTAGTTGAAGATTATACGTTTGGAAAAATACGTGTAATTAACTACAAACGGGAAAAAAGAGACGCGTAACTTTTTCCTCTTCAGGATATTTGTAAGAATTGCCAAATGTCAAAGGGAACAACAATGTGGGTCTATCTAATGAATGCAAAAACAAAGTTTCCAAAGCATATCGCTTTTTGTCAGAATTATTCAAGTCCTGTACTACCACAGGATCATTTACCAACTATTTATTATGTTTGCCCACGCTGTGCTCTGGAAGAAAAAGGCCGGATTAATTGTTTTTTTGTGTGTGTGTTCCTTTTTCTTCCAGTATGGGATTGTGAAGGCTGAGAGATGCGCGGTTAATGTGACGGACATCAGACAGACCGGGGATACCGTTCACCTTCAGTGGAACAGCCCGGGGAATGCCTGCAACTTCAGCGTGGCTTACAGATGGAATCAGTCCTGGGTGGAGAGCTGCAACCCAGCTCTGTACAGCGGAGCTGCCTACGAGTGTGAGGTGAACGAGCTAGAGGCAGGCACATTACACCGGCTCCAGATTGTGTCGCTTGCTGACGGGCTATCGGCAAATGTAACAGCGCAGACAGGTAAGGCACATCGAAATGAAAGAAAGAAGCGGGGTGGGGGAACCAATTATATATCTGATGGGGGGGCTATCAATAAAGATATTACGCCCTATTGAATTATTAACTTTATGATTAAATGCCTTAGTTTCCCAGTTTAGAAGTCATACGACACCAGGTTATAATCACAAGCTTGTGATTTCAAATAAACCTGTTGGACTATAACCTGGTGTCGTGTGTCTTCTGACCTTGTCCACCACAGTCCAACACCGGCACCTCCACATCATACTTTGCCAAGGTATGGAATTATATATTCTATTATCATATTATACAATTAAGACCATTGTTAGAATGTGGCACAACCTCACTTTGAAATTCCAATTCTGCCCGGGGATAAAATTGACATATGCATGGGAAGTATATATTCTGATGGTGCGGCGGGGCGGGGTTGGAGGTAGTCGAGGGTATTAACCAGTTTCACCTGAAGAAAGAAACAGAACGTCCTCGGAACCTCCAGCAACTTTCGGGATGATGCCCGATCAGCGGCCACTGGGTGGTGTCTATAGCCAGCGCCACCACTTTAAACAGCACGTTGTACAGTACACACATTTATCAGTCCGAGCACAGGCAGCTATTTCTCACTCATAGTTAACCGTCCTGTTAAAGGGGCATAAACGCCACCTTTGAGGAGACTGGACTGGGGAAATTCTGGATTTATTTTACAGGGAAGTGCCTGCAGGAAGTTATTTTCCAATTTGGGGAAAAAAACATTGCAGAAATTGTGGAGAACCGTTTCAGACACCTTTGAAAAACAAATCGAAAGGCTCGAAATTTTGAAAGTGAAAACGACTGATGACAGGCTAAAATGTAGACTGAAAGATTTGTCACTTCACTAGATGGCTAATATTTTGCACTAGTAGCTTAGTTAATAACGTTCGACAGGAAAGATAGTAAAAGAGGGTGGTATTGTAGCACAGTGGTAGTATCTCTGGGCGAAATATTCTGGGTTCAAGACTCCCCTACCCCAGAACTATGACTACCCCACCCCAGAGCTATGACTCGCCTACCACAGAGCTATGTCCGAACAGGTTGTTGTTTTTTTAATAATTATAAAATGGTTCGTTTCTCGCTAATAAGTATCGACTAGGTACACATTAGAATTATGTTTTTATCTGTGTTAATTTTCATGGCAAGAGCTGTTTTCGAGGAGGGGAGATTATTTCAAATCTATTGCCCCCTACCTCCTTTGGGAGCATGGTTTGGCAGTCTGCCTCCACAAGTGACCTTAATTTAGGCCGTACAAGTGCGCACAGATGTGCACGGCGGTGATTTCACTGGACAGAGGCCAAACCCTAAATATGTAACAATGGTTTGAAGTTGAGTCGAGCCAGGAGTAGTTGAACCCCGCCAGTATTGTTCCTTGTTCTACCGGATGTTAGAAAAGGCCCGAGTGTTTTATTCTTGTTGCCAAATAGATTTCAGTAGATAAGGAATGTGCTGCCCAACTGAACCTTGGAAGCACGCAACCTGAAATCTCTACTGGTATAGTGTTGTAGAGGATTGGGTTGGGTTGTTCATACTCTCCTCGAGAAACTTGTTCATTTGTATTTGTCACTTTGTTTCAGTATAAGACTTTACATATACATCATTGCTATCTGATTTAGTCAATTATTGATAAATTGACTTAGGTCTATTAAAGGTTTCCTTGGACCATACAGTGTATGACATGTATAAAGGGTTAGCCAATATCTCCCCAGTTTATCTCCATAATTATCTCAGATGAACCAAGTTCCAAGATTTGTAACTGACATCCCTAGCCATTTAATCACCTCACTACTGGCATTAACAAGCCATGGGAATTTACCTCCCTCATCATCCCCTCAATAGGTTTTTTTTCTTAAAATAAAGGAAAGTAATATCTCTGATCCCTGACTGGAGATCTGGGAAATTAATTCACCCTTTTTAATACTTAGATTTACAAAAGACCATACCAGAGAAAACAGGCTAAATAACTAAGAAATTTTGTGACCGAATAAGATTGGAATGTGGAATGCTTTGCTGCAAGTACTGATTAATACTGAAAAAAACCTTGATAATTACTTAAAGGAGAATAGAAATGGATAATGGAGGAAACTGGAAAATCAGTCATAGAATTATAGAGTCATAGAGTCCTTCAAAAAAACCTTGTCTCAACCCTGTGAATTTGTGCTAACATTTCTCTTGCTTAGGTATATCTTCATATAAACCTGGAAATCTTTTTGGATTTCAGTGGTCAGAGAGATTTGGTGGGCTCTATCTAAATTGTTTCTCTGAAAATACCAATTTAGGGTCAAATGCAAACACTGAAAGGAAAAAAAGAAAGACTTGTATTGTAAGTAGTTTCTAATCAGCTATTTAGAGATGTTATTATGCACCTCCAGAAGCAAGTTAAACCTGGGCCTTTTGGCTTAGAGGTAGGGACACTACCATTGTGTCACAGAGCCCCTAAAGCTTGCATTATTTAACACCTTTAATGCTACCAGATATCCCAAAGCATTTTACAAACAATAAACTAATTAAAGAGTATTCACTCTTGTAATGTAGCAAGCACGACAGCCAACTTTTGGGCAACAAGCCCCTATAAACAGTATGTGTATTTTCATGTTGTTAATTGAGGGAACAATACTGGCCAGCATACCAGACAACTCTCCAGTTTTTCTTCAATTAGTGCCATCATATTCTCTTATCTGAGAGAACAAACAGGCCCTCTGTCTAACATCTCATCCTACAGACTGCTCCTCTGGCAGGCCAACTCTCCTCAGTGCCGCACTGGAGCATCAGCCGAGATTTCTGAGCTCAAGACCTGGAGTGGGATTTGAGCGCAGAACCTTGTAACTTAGAGTTAAGGCATATATGTATATTGCCAGGTGAAATAGTTAAACAGATATGATCTGATTACTTTATTGCTACACATATCTTCCAATAAGTGATGAATATTAATCTTTAAAATCAAAGCATAGCTATCAACAACGCAGTATACCACAACTGCACAGATATTTCAAAAGCTAGAAAGGGCAGGCAAATACATAGAGGTGAACAAGTGATTAAATAAGTAGAGACAGGTACAGATGGATAAATGGATAGATGTAATTCATTTTGTTGCTTTGTTCCATATTTTAGTAACTGCCAAAGTAAAGAACAGATGTTCTAGACTCAGAATGTCTTGAATTCAGCCTGGCCTTACACATGTTTTATCCTTTATCTGACAGTTATATGCATTCTGTGCAAATTGTATGATTTTCCATCTATCCTTTGATTTGTAAACAGTTATTTAAAGTCTTGTATGATATTGCTTCTGATTTAATGGCAGCACATTTAAATCCTAACTAATATACGATGCAATATATAATTGAATTATCACACACTTGTACTCAAAAGTTGGGCAGTAACACATGTACGATGTATCTCATAGTTCAAGATATTATGTGGCACAATCTGGCTGTTCAGTCTCAATACTGAATAAGGGAGAAAATTCAGAAGAAACATTTTTCAGGAAAGAGTATTAAAGCACATCAAATTTCAAGGCAGAAGTAAGCACTCAGACGTTGCACTGAATAATAAATTAGAATTTGAGGACTGAATGGACAAGAGCTGGTCACCCTGTTATATGAAGGATATTATTAAGCTGTAGAGGGTTCAGAAGAGATTTACCAGGGTATTGCCAAGAATGGAGGGTTTGAGTTATAAGGAGACGCTGGATAGGCTAGGACGTTTTTCACTGAAGCATAAGAGGTTGAGGGATGACCTGAGAGAAGTTTATAAAATCATGAGAGGTTAAGATAAGGCGAATGGTAGGTGTTTTTTTTTCCCTAGGGGGTGGGGGATTTCAAGACTAGGGGACATATTTTTAAGGTGAGAGGAGAAAGATTTCAGAAAGACATCAGGAGCAATTTTTTTCACATAGAGTGTGGTTTGTGTGTGGAATGAAATTCCAGAGGAAGTGGTGGATGTGGGTACAGTTACAACATTTAAAAGACATTTAGATAAGTACATGAATAAGAAATGTTTGAAGGGATATGGGCCAAGCATAGACAGGTGGGATTAATTTAGTTTGGGATTATAGTTGGCATGGGTTGGTTGTTTAGACGAAAGGGTCTGTTTCTATAACTGTTGAATTTCTTCGTTAGATCTCTTTTAACCTTAAAGCCAAATACTGCAGAAGTTAGAAATCTGAAATAGACAAAAGAAAAACCCAGAAATAGTCAGCAAGCTTTACAGCATCCATGGAGACAGGAACATTATCAATATTTCAGATCATCCACCTTTTGTCAGAACTGCTCCACCTCCGCAGGTGCTGTCTGACCTGCTGAGTATTTCCGGCAATTTTGTCAGTCTCTTTTAATATAACCTTTAATTTTTTTTAAGATCCCAAACCACCCCAGAGCCTTGGAGTGATCAAAAGTAGGACAACCTCCACAAGTCTCCACGTCTTTTGGACTCCAGGACCTGGGAATGTTGATT
Organism: Rhincodon typus; assembly: GCF_021869965.1. Classification (NCBI taxonomy): domain Eukaryota; kingdom Metazoa; phylum Chordata; class Chondrichthyes; order Orectolobiformes; family Rhincodontidae; genus Rhincodon; species Rhincodon typus. The sequence continues at coordinate 41,888,303 of NC_063349.1, forward strand.
TTTATGAAGTCAGTTTATTTGGAATGGACAATAGAGAAACTCAGAATCTCCGCATCCCTGGGAGCTCCCACAGTAAAGAAGCCTCTTTTCTAACACTGATACCAGGTAGCAGGTATCGCTTTACTATAAAGGCACTTGCTGGAAACAAGAGCTGTGATGGACCCCGCACTTTTGGATACACATGTAAGTTGTAATGATTTGGTGGGTCATATCATGTTGAGAATAAGATTAAGAGCTAATTTTAATTATACAACATTTTTTGAAATCTTACAGGTGTTCTCCTTAAATAATATCATCTATCTAAATATGAAGTATCACATCCACTGTCAGTTCAAGTTTGGTTAATGTGACTTGCAGGATCAACCCTATAAGAAAATGAATCAATAATTTGGAAGGGTATATTCGTTGGATAAACTCTATTCTCACAGCATAAACAGTGCCATGTTACTGTAAGGTCAAATCTCTGCAAGCAGTCACCTGGTGTTAAGCCTTAGCTATAGGGATTGCTTGTTGGAAAATAAGAATCACATAATTTTTATTTTCTATGACCATTCATTATAATGGACCAAACATCTTGGTAAATAATTAATTATACTTTGATGGGGAGAATTTTGTTGATGTAAAAGAGCATAAGGATCTGGCAATGCCAGTTTGCAAGTCCAAGATGTGCAAAATCTCCTGGGCAGAAAAGTTTGAGCTTGAGCCAAGTATTGTAAGTGAATTGTAGCCATAATGAGAGGCATGCTGCAGCTACTGCTCATGCTTGCAATAGAATAGTTTTCTGGAATGAGGATATGACAAGAAACATTGAATAATTATTTTATTTCTACCTCCACAGTAGAAGATACAAGTGTCTTGCCAGAGTAGAGGGTAATCCAAGAGCTAATAAGAGTAAGGAAATAAAGATAAATAACACAGCAAAGAATGTATACTGAAGAAAATCAGGGGTCTAAAATCCAACAAACTCAAGGACCTAATGGCCTACATTCTATGGCTCTAAACGTGGTGGATGCAGTGAATAGTAAAAGCGCTGGTCTCAATTTTCTAAAATTCCTTAGATTCTAGAATGGCTCTAATGGATTGGAAGTTAAGAAATGTAGCATTATTATTCAAGATCAGAAGATAGAGAATAAATGAACAACAGGCCAGTTAGCCTCATTTCAGTCATTGAAAAAGTGCTCGATCTCATATTAAGGAATTAAAAACAATGCATTTAGAAAATGTACTATAGTTGGAACAAATCAATATTATTTTTATAAAAGAGAAACCCTTTTTGATATATTTATTTGGGCTTTTTGAAAGTGTATCAATAGGTAAAATACAGGGTACCAACAGATGTTGTGTACCTGGACTTTCAAAAAGCATTTGACAAGCTGCCCACAAAGGTTAATACACAAGATAAGGACTCATGGAGTTGGGGTGATAAATTAGCGTGGATAGATGATCAGTTCATAGACGGGAAACAGATTAGAGATATATTGCCAAATCCTCACCGTTGCTATGTCAAAATCCTGAAATTTCCTCCCTTACAGAATTGTGAGTGCACCTACACCACATGGACTGCTGCAGTTCTAGAAGGCAGCTCACCACCATCTTCTCAAAGGCAGCAGGGATAAGCAATGAATGAACGAATGAATAAATAAATGGGACATTTTCAAGTTGGCAAGTTGTGACTAGCGGAGTAGCACTAGAACTGGTGCTGGGCCTCAGCATTTTACAATTTATATTAATAACTTAATGTAGAAAATAAGGTACGTAACAAAGACAGGAATTGCTGGAAATGCAGGTACAGCAAATAATTAGTAAAACAAATAACATGTTAGTCTTTATTACAACAGGACTTGGGGGAAAAGAATAAAGCAGCCTTAGTACAATTTTATGGGGTTTTGATGAGATTGGATCTGAAATACTGTGTGCAGTTTTGATCTTCGTATTTAAGGAAGCATATACATGCTTTGGAGGCAGATTCAGTGGATTAGTCTCTGGGAAGAGAGGATTTTTATCTACAATGAGAGGGTGAGTAAATTAGATCTAAAGTGTCTGGAGTTTAGAAGAATGAGGAGTGATCACAATGAAACATTCAAGATAACAATGGAGTTTGACAACTATGAAAAGGAAAATTGAATAGTCATTTTATTTCTATCTCCACAGTAGAAGACTAGAGAGTAATCCAAGAGTTTGCTCTGATGGGGAAATCTAGAACAAGGGCACAGCGGATTGTGATCATGCCATCACTTAATACATGTAAAGTTTATATAGACAGACTGTTGCTTTCTCAGGGAGGTCAAGGGAGGTAGGGAGTGGGCAGGACAATAGAGCTAAAGTCCTAGGTCAACTATGATCATAATGAATGGCTGAGCATGTTAACAGGTCCACAGGATTTTCTCCTGCTCCTGTTTATTATGTGCTGATGCGTGAAGAATGTTTGATGAATTTATCCACCAGAACTCAGTCGGCTTGTTCTCTGCCTCCCCATGAATCCTGACAGTGAAGCCTAATACAAAAAACAATCACTCAAATTAACTTCTAACAAAACTTCACTGGATGTGATTTCAGCGCTGTTTTTAACTGTGATTTCTGTGATCACAAGAGCAGGTCAGAAACTGGGAATCCTTCAGCAAGGATCTCGTTTCCTAACTACAGGTAAGGTACTGGCCTTAGTGGTATTATTGGGGGACTGTTAATCCAGAGATCAAGAAATGTTCTGGGGAACAAACTTCAAATCCCACTATGGCAGATGTTGGAATTTGAATTGAATTAAAACAAAAATCTGGAATTAAGAGTCAAATGATGACCATGAATCCATTGTCGATTGTCAGGATAAAACCTGACTAGTATCCTTCAGGGAAGGAAACTGCCATCCTTGCCCAGTCTGGCCTCACTGTGAACTGCCCTCTGGACAATTAACAATGGGCAATAATTGCTGCTTGAAACCATCCAGGACATGACTTCATCATGACTTGACTCTACATCACCATTCCTTGACTGTGACCGGGTGAAAACCCTGGAATCCCTCCCCAGCAACACTGTGCATATGTACACATTAATCAGTGTTTTAAGAGCAATTAGGCACTGGCAATAAATATTGGCCTTGCCAATGTTGCTGTTGTCCAAAGAACTAATGTTTAAATTTCTGTCATGAGCGTTGTTTCCATGTTATTGAATTTCTGGTAGACAATAGAAAGTGACGCTTGTTAACTCAGAGCCTATTCTCAGATCAGAGACTTAGAAGGCATGTTTGATCTGTGGTACTAATTTGTAAGGATGCAGTCTCTGCTTGCATAAGTTTCTCAACTACACAATTAATATCCATAAGAAGTATTTCATCTCTTGCAGTTGTTGAAAGGGATAGCTGGTGGTGGTCTCGCCGCGGTTTGGCTTTGCTCCTTTTGTATTAATTGCATGGATTAAAAAAAGTTTCAAGATGATTTTTTTAAAAATATTTACAAGCATTTTGTTTTTATATTCATTCGGGGATGTTGGAACTCTGATGGGACCAACATTTATTGCCCACCTCTGGTTGCCCTTAAGAAGATGGTGTTGAGCTGCCTTCGTGAACCACTGCAGTCCATTTAGCAGAGCTCTGTGCTGACATTAGATTTCAGTCAGTGTTCTAAGATGCTTCTGTTGAACTGGGTGCAAAGCTTCATTTTTAACATCTGCCAGTGTCATGTTGTTCTCAGCAATCATATGTGGTGAAACAGTTCTCATCATCTCCAGAGATTGGATGCATGATAAACAATCACAATTTGGTTAATGGGCCCATGCCATTTCCCTTAATCTTACACTCATATCTACCTCCATCAGTCTGTTATCTCATGGGTTCTTTGCAGCTATATAGAATTATGTTGCCGAGTGTAATTAACTGTAATCTGCATACTTTTAAAAGAATGTTATAGTATCGACCTATCTGACCAAATGTATTTAACTGTGGTCTCTCTAGTTCCCTCCAGGGTGAAGGATATCCATATTTCAAGGGAGCCAGACAGTCTCACCACAGTCTGGATTCCTGGCCCTGGGAAAGTGGACAGCTTCAGACTGTCTCTGAGCGACAAGGGAAATGTGGTCCGGCAGAGCACTTTCTCCAACTCGACCAACCGTCACACATTCAGGGGTTTAACAGCCGGCAGAGTCTACAATCTCACCGTGATCAGTGTAGTGGGAGAGCTAGAGACCATCAGCTCAAAATCCGTGCAGACAGGTAACTTAGGAGATGATCATTCACATCTCCATTGGGGTGAATGTGTGATCACAATGAACCACTAACTAAAACCCAGGGTCCAAAGATATGTGAGGTCATTGCTTAAACAGGAGTCAGTTGGAACTGTTTTATCCCATTGGTTCGAAAAGAATGTGGGTTACATTACGGTGAATGCCTTTTTCATTACAATTCCAAATGTTGCTGTTTATTTGTGAGAGTGGTGGGACTTGAACCTAGAGTTGGTGGACCCAAAGACCAAGGAAACTATGACTGCACTGCAAGATCCTCTCAGTATATTTTAAAACCACAGACGTGATTTTAAATTAGTTATAATTTTTGTGTCTTCAAAATCTTATCTTCTGAGCTGAAAAAGCTTTATTATTTTAGTGAAGAGAAGGTAATCAGAAACAAGTGCCTCTTTTGTTATTAATCACTCCCAGTGCTGAATAATCTTGGTGATGCTGTTGTGAAAAATAGTTTGGCTGATGCTCTGATTAGTTTGGCAATTCTGGCCACCAGGAACAGTCACCTGTGGAGCTTAAAGCAATGCGACTCCAAGTGCTGGCCTCAAATGAGACCCTTAATTAAAGTCACTCTCCTTCTGTTGGAGCTGTGGTTGCAGCACCTACAGAGATCAGTCTCAGTCTGGCAGAACAACAGTGATACTAATGACAGTATCTGGCACTGAACTTACTGGAATTTAAAAGCAACTCAACCTTGGAAACAACCTTTTGATATGTACCAAGGATTCTTGCACTAATGGAAGGTAATTTCAAGGTTTGCACAATTAAATCTGTCACTATATTCAGTTATGTTGTAAAATTAAACCCATAACCATTAACAAGGGTGAGATAGTAATGTGTAGTAATGTCTATTGTAGAAATCTAGATGCCCAGATGAATACTCTGGGTATAGTGTTTAAATCCCACCAAAGCAGCTGGTGAAGTTTGAATTCTTTTAAGAAACCTGGTATGAAAAGCCTCAGTGGTGGTCACCGTGCTAACTATTACCAATTGTTATAAAAACTCATCTGGCTCACTAATCTCCTTCAGGGAAAGAAATCTGCCAACCTGGTAAGGACAGACCCACAGCGACCTGTTCTTAACTGCCCAATGAAGTCATATAGGGTAATTAAGGATGGACAACAAATGTTGGCCTTGCCATTAATACCCACATTCCTGTGAAAAGAATGAAAATAAAACATCGGTACCCTGCTCTTAATCGGTTTCTTCTATCAATTAGGAGCCACTGATCCCCTTGAACCTGTTCTGCCATTCAAAAAGGTCATGGCTGAGATAATCACTCTATATTCCCACCTTCCCAATATCCCCTTACTTGCCAAGAATATGCCTATTTATGTCTTAAAAAATAATCTTAAAAAATAATAAAAAATAATGTCTTTTGAGGAAAAGAGTTAAGGTGTACCCCTCTCTGTGACAAAAAATTCTCATTATCTTTGTCTTAAATAGGACGAGCCGTTACTTTTGAAAAATAACCCCTAGATTTAGATTCTCCCACAAGAGGAAATATCCTTTCCATATCCATCCTGTCAAGACTCCAAGGGATCTCATACATTTCAAACAAATTGCCTTTTACTCTTCTGAAGTCCAGCAGATACAAGTCTAGCCTGTCCAATGTTTCCTCATAAAACAACTCACCCATTCCAGATATTAGCCTAGTAAACCTTACCCGAACTGCTTCCAATGCATTTATATGATTACTTAAGTAAAAAGGCCAATAATGTACACAATGCTGCACACGGAGTCTCACCATTACACTGTATAAATGAAGTATAACCTCCCTACATGTGTATTCAGTTCCCTTCATGATAAACATTAACATTCTATAAGCTTTCCTAATTACTTGCTTTCCCTGTGTGCTAACCTTTTGTGATTCATGCACGAGGGCAAATAGTTCCCTCTGCAGCTCAATATTCTAACCATTTACACCACATAGTTCCTTTTTATTTCACCTGTCAAATTTGCCAATGTGACATTTCCCCACATTATATTCCATTTCCCAGACCTTTGCCCACTCACTTAACCTATATATAATTCTTTGCAGTGTCCTAATATCTTCTTACCACTTAGCTTCCAACCTATCTTTGTGTCATCATTCATTTAATTTCCTGCAAAAATATTTTAGAAAGATGAAATATTGTTGGAAGAATATAATATGGATTAATTTGAACCCCCTTCCACAGTTGTCATTGTCATTTAAAATGAATATAAAGTAATTAAGTTTAAATGACTCCAATTATCTTAAAATACATTAACAGAATTGACAGTAGGGAATAGTGCAATATTCAAATATTTCCACTAATGAAGAAGGAAGCTTATTTAAATTTTAACTCTTCCTTGAGCAGTATACATTAATTGTTTTAATGCTTTAATTGATAAATGATAACAATGATGATATATATATCCTTTTCTTTTCAGCTCCAGCAGAGGCTACCTCTGTGGTCGTGTCAAATAACGGCAGCAGCGATAGCCTCCTGGTTTCTTGGAAGAGAGCTGTGGGAGATGTGGATTCATATAATGTCACGCTGTCTTATCGGAGAACTGTTAAAGAAACCAAGAGTTTGCAGTCAAGTACATCTGAGGTTGTTTTTCGAAGGTTAACTCCAGGGCGTTTATATAACATCACTGTCAAAACCATCAGAGGAAATCTGCAGGCAGTAGGTGCAAGTAGTGGCAGAACTGGTAAGACCTGTACAGTATTGAGATATCTAAAATGACACTGTTACAGAATCACCATGATGTCATTTGCTATCTGCATTAAATAATTGTTTTCCAGTGAGATTTCTATCATTGCTTGTTCTCAGATATGGGTATCATTGGCAAGGTCAACATTTATTACCTGAACCATCTCTGATACCTCTCTCTCCTTCCTGGACCTCTCTGTCTCCATCTCTGGCAACCACCTGGAAACCGATATCCATTTCAAGCCTAGCGACTCCCACAGCTACCTAGAATACACCTCCTCTCACCCACCTTCCTGCGAAAAGGCCATCCCCTATTCCCAATTCCTTCGCCTCCGCCACATCTGCTCCCAAGATGAGGCATTCCACTCCCGGACATCCCAGATGTCCTCGTTTTTCAAGGACTGCAACTTCCCCTCCACAGTGGCCAAAAATGTCCTCAACCGTGTCTCTCGCATTTCCCGCAACTCATCCCTCACACTCCCTACCCACAATAACAACCGAGACAGAATCCCCCTCATCCTCACGTACCACCCCACCAACCTCCGAATCCAACGCATCATCCTCCGACACTTCCGCCATCTACAATCTGACCCCACTACCAAAGACATTTTTCCCTCCCACCCTTATCTGCTTTCCGGAGGGACCACTCTCTCCGTGACTCCCTTGTCTGCTCCACACTCCCCTCCAGCCCCACCACCTGAAAGCTGCAGGAACGGCATCTCATATTTCGCTTGGGAACCCTGCAGCCCAATGGTATCAATGTGGACTTCACAAGCTTCAAAATCTCCCCTCCCCCGACCGCATCCCAAAACCAGCCCAGCTCATTCCCGCCTCCCTAACCTGTCCTTCCTCCCACCTATCCCCTCCTCCCACCTCAAGCCCCATCCCCATCTCCTACCCACTAACCTCATCCCGCCTCCTTGACCTGTCCGTTCTCGCTGGACTGACCTATCCCCTCCCTAACTCCCCACCTACATTCACCTTTACTGGGTCCATCCCCGCCTCTTTGACCTGTCTGTCTCCTCTCCACCTATCTTCTCCTTTATCCATCTACTATCCGCCTCCCCCTCTCTCCTTATTTATTTCAGAATCCCCTTCCCCTCCCCCATTTCTGAAGAAGGGTCTCGACCCGAAACGTCAGCTTTCCTGCTCCTCTGATGCTGCTTGGCCTGCTGTGTTCATCCAGCTGTACAGCGTGTTATCTCAGATTCTCCAGCATCGGCAGTTCCTACTATCTCTGTAACAATTTAATATATGTCCCTCTTTTTTGAAGCATTGCAGTCCATGACTAAGTAACTCCCGCAGTGTTGTGAGTTGGTGAGCGCTAACACGTTGATACAGTGACAATGAAGGAATGGGTACCTATGTCTAAATCATGGCTAGTGTGTGACTTGAAGGGAATAGTCCCATAGCTCTTACCATTATGGAGGTAGAGACTGAAAGTTTGGGAAGCAGTGCATCTTTTCAATCAAGAATTCCAGACTGTGGGGTTGAGAGTTGAAATTTTGGGATCATGATCTACCTGCTGCAGTGTTCCGACCCAGTGCTAAAAGCTGCGAGGTCACTTTAAAAGGTCAGATATGTTTTTAAAGTGGGTGTGGACTAATGTTGTTTGGAAATCCCTATAGAGAAATGGGACGTCACCGCCCCTACCCTCACAGATCTCCATCCCCACTCTGTTTCTTGTATTTATGAATCAACTTGTTCAGAAATGTTATGACATAACTCTTGGATAGGTGGAACATGAAGACAGATCTCCTGGCTCAGACATAGGGACACTACCACTGTGCTACAAAAACTCCCTCACACTCTCTATCTCTCTCTCCCATCTTCCTTCCCTGCTGTCACGGATTTCCCATTCTCCCAGTTCAAACAGATGCCCTCAGCCCAGTCCATCATTCTCACAAATCCGTCTCCTACTCTCCCCGCAACCCCACTCTCTGACTCCCCCCACATGGCTCCTATAGGTCTGCAGTCACAGCTATTCTCAAATACCCAAATGGAGGTCACAATGGGAAAATAACTTTCAAGGCATTGCTTTAGATCATACACGTACTGGAGCTATATTGCAGTGATGGTGAAGGGAGTTAATGTTTAATGGGTAGATAAGATGCTGAGCAAGTGAATTGCTTTGACCCGGTGATATTGAGTTCCCTATTTCAGCTGCAAGTGTTCATGCAGGTTTTTCTCCACACTCCTGACTTGTTTCCTGTAAGTTACATGGATACTTTAGGGAGTCAGGAGATGATCAGTCAGAATGCCTATCCTCTGACCTGCTCTAGTAGCCACAGTGCTTTAGTTGCTGGTCCACTGAATGTCTGCCCAGTGCTGAACTGCACCATCCAGGGTGATTTTAAAGATTTAGGTTTTGACAATGGGCCCACCATAGATTATTAGGTGTAAACAGATCGGACTGAGTATGAGATAACAAGGTGTAAAGCTGGATGAACACAGCAGGCCAAGCAGCATCTTGGAGCAGGAAGGCTGACGTTTCGGGCCTAGACCCTTCTGATGAAGGGTCTAGGCC
>NC_063349.1:41907734-41986912 GCF_021869965.1 Rhincodon typus
ATCAACTTTCCTGCTCCTCTGATGCTGCCTGGCCCGCTGTGCTCCTCCAGCTCCACACTGTGTCATCTATAGCAACCCAAACTATCTAGATTTAGAGCGCAGTTCAAAAAAAACACACAGCAAAACAAAGTCTCATGTATTCCCCCACACTATCACTTTGCAATGATTCAAATAGAGAAATTACCCCTCTATGTCAAAACTTTCAGTTTGATTTAGCTGATTCTTCCTACTTTGTTCCTGTCAACTGTGAAGTCTTCTTACACGAGTATTTTCAGATTTGCTTTTAATCACCTGCAGATTTCTAACTAACACCCCTGGTCTGGAAGTTGCATAAATTAAACTTTCCCACTAAGGTAACAGTTCCCTTAATTTCTCTGGAAAATCTCCTTTCTAGGACAGCAACTATACTACCTTCTGATCCCTGGACCACAACAAGACCTTAGGACCATAAGATACAGGAGCAGAATTAGGCCATTTGGTGCATTAAGTCTGCTCTGCCATTTGACCATGACTGATATGTTTCTGAACCCCAATCTTCTGCCTTCTCCCTGTAACCTTTTATTCCCCTTACCAATCAATAACCTATCAATCTCCATCTTAAATACACTCAATGTCTTGGCTTCTACAGCCTTCTGAGGTAATGAGTTCCACAGATTAACAACCCTTTGGCTGAAATAAATCCTTCTCATCTCAGTTTTAAAGGCTCATTCCTTCACTCTGAGGCTGTGCCCTCAGGTCCTAGTATCTCCTATTAGTGGGAATATCTTCTCCGCATCCACTCTATTCAGACTTGTCAGTGTTCTGTAAGTTTCAATGAGACCCCCCTCATCATTCTAAACTCCACCATACACACACCCAGAGTCCTCAACTGCTCCTCCTACGACAAGCTCTTCATCCCCAGGATCATTCTTGTAAACCTCCTCTGGACCCCCTCCAATGCCAGCATACCTTTCCTTGGATATGGGGCCCATAAATGCTCACAATATTCCAAATACGGTCTGACCACTGCCTTATATAGCCTCAGAAGTACATATTTGCTCTTGCATTCTCACTCTCTTAAAATGAATGCCAATATTTCATTTGCCTTCCTAACTGCCAACTGAACCTGCATGTTAACCTTAAAAGTATCCTGACCTAGGACTCCCAAGTCTTTTTGTGCTTCAGATTTCTGAAGACTTTCCCCATTTCTATTCTTCCTACTAAAGTCCTTAATGTCACATTTTCCCACATCGTATTCCATCTGCCACTTTTTTGTCCACTCTCCCCTCCTGTCCAAGTTCTTCTGTAGTCTTCCCACTTCCTCAACACTACCTGTCCTTCACCTACCTTTATGTCATCTGCAAATGCACCAATTCTCTCAGTTCCTTCGTCCAGATCATTAATGTATAATGTAGTTGTAGTCCCAACACTGACCCCTGCAGAACTCTACTAGCTGTCAGTTTGAACCCTTACCGCTGGAGTGTTAATTTTTTTTTAGTCATTCATTCGATAAGGGTATCACTGGCTAGGCAGCATTTATTGCCCATCTCTAAATGCCCAGAGGGCAGTTAAGAGTCAATCACATTGCTGTGGGTCTGGAATCACATGCAGGCCAGACCAGGTAATGATGGCAGTTTCCTTCCCTAAAGGACATTAGTGAGCCAGATGCGTTTTTCCTGATAATCGACAATGGATTCATGGTCATCATTAGACTCTTAATTCCAGATATTTATTGAATTCAATATTCCACAATCTGTCATGGTGGGATTCGAACCTGGGTCCCTAGAACATTACCTGGGTCTCTGGATTAACAGTCCAGAGATAATACGACTAGACCATTGCCTCCCTCGTAGATTATTTGTCAAGTCTCTTCTGTACTGCCCAAAAAATTTGATACTGTCAGGTTTCTAAACTAAAATCCATCCTGAACCACAAATAAACTAATGGCCCTCCATGTTCACCCCAACTGTTGTAAACCACCATAGGAGAAACAACCTTCCATTAACACTCCAGGGGTCCCTGCTCTCAAACACATACTGGAAAACTAGGTCATTGCTTTGGAGGACTACGTGACCTAGATTTTTTTAACCCTTCAATAAAGTAACCAATTCCAAATGTCACTATTCTAAAATCTAAATGCTAAATATGATTTTAATATCTATAAATCAGGCACCATTCATCACATGAATGTTCCTTAGTTCATTTTCTGTTTAAATAAACTAAATGAAAAGCACAGTTTCAGAAATTTTATTTTGCACAAACAGCAGACAGGCATTTTGTACTTGACTCACTAGAGTTCATATATACCATGGACAATTGACCATGCAGAACCAGCCTCCCAGCGTGACTTTCTCCCTGGCTCACCTGTTCCATCTCAAGCTGCTGAGCTGATAGACTAGCAAAGATTGAAACATAATAAAATTGTTTGTTATTATGGTCCATTTAAACTGGCCAGCTTATGGCTGCACTTTAATGATTATTGTTCCTAATTCATTTTCATTGGATCAAGTATGGAGAGCATGGAATTTCAAAATGTGGTTTTCCTGGTTCTAAAAAAACGTAACATTGAATCAGTACATTTCAATGATGGTTTAGTTTAGTCAATTCCTCTTTACTGTATCCTAACACATGTATAAATTCCAGAACGAAATCGGAAGAAAAAAAAACATGGGAACATAGAAACAAAGGAACAGAAGTTGACCATATTTGGAGAATTCTTCAAACACATTATGCCTAAATAATGATTTAGCACCTAATATTTGAAACAATGTCTTTTAACATTTTTCTTCTGTGTCATTGTTCAGTTCCTTCAAGTGTGCCCAGTGTGATGGTGAATAATCATGGTCGCAATGATTACCTTCTGGTTTCCTGGCTACCTGCATCTGGGGATGTGGATAGTTATCTTGTGACATTGTCCCACAATGGAAAAGTTGTCCAGTCTCACACAGTCTCCAAAACCAGCTTCGAGTTTCCCTTCGGTTCCCTCACCCCTGGAAGGCTGTACAATGTGACTGTAATGACCAGAAGTGGGAGATATGAAAACCACACTGTTACACAACAGCGGACACGTATGATATAATTTTTATTCCTTCAAATAATGACAACCAGTATGTGTGTAAAACATTCTTATAACTTTCGCAATTTACTGGGGTTGGTGTCATTGAAGATGTCAAGCATCATCCTTCGTTTATTTCTCTGTTGATCACTGCTGCCAATTGTGATGTGAATTAGGGTTAATTTGCAATTCAGGATTTATGTACATTAGGGTTTTGTCTTAGAGAAGTTATGCTCTCGTATACACTTCAACTCTTCATCTTTTCCTGATCTCTGTTCAGCATTTTCAAATGGCCCATGTGTGGCCACTACTCTGTGACCTACCAGCAACATGAGTCTGCATGCTGTTTTGCCAGGGCTTGGGCATCTGACAATATACCATGTAAAGTCTTTTTTTCACAAGGCAGCTATACAGCACTCCCAAGGTGACACCTTCTTTCCTTTCTTACCTTCTCTCATGAGTCCCTTCTGTTAAAATTTATTTAAAATATTGTAATCTACAGTGTCCCACAGAACTAATTTTCACTATCAGCTCCTGAAAGTGTAATTTGATGTATTTGAACAATTTTTATGGAACAATATCTCAGGAAACAAACAATATCATTAAGTAACTAATAATTGAATCCACAGTCATATTTCAAAACAATTTTTCAAATTGACTGCCAATTGAACTTGGCTAAAGTAAATTCAACAGATCCAAACAAAAGACCACATTGAGCCATGTGTCATGCACTCTCTACGTGCCTTGTGCTTGTGTGTGCTTTACTCAGGAATTCTCCGTTTGGAACTGAATCTTTGAGGTATCTGAAAGAACTCCTTCATCACTGACATTCTGTAGACTAACATCTCAATCAGGAGACTGGCTCCCATTGCCTGAAAAAATCTTCCTTTTGTGAAGGGATTGGCAGGTTTATTGACCAAGAAGTAATTGCTTGTCTGGAGTAAAATTCTTCATTTTCACTTTTTAAAAAAATAAAGTATTTTTTATTTAAAAAAGAAGTACTGACAGCTAAGTACAATGAAGGAAAAATAATTATACTTTCTGAACACAGCAACCAGTTAGGGGAGTAATTCTACTTTGTGAAAATGTAGCATTGTATCTTAATAAAAACCAAAAGAACTGTGGATGCTGTAAATCAGGAAAAAAATCAAAGTTGCTGGAAAAGCTCAGCAGGTCTGGCAGCATCTGTGAAGTTAAAAACAGAGTTAACGTTTCAGGTCTGGTGACCTGAGGAAGGGTCACCAGACCCGAAACATTAACTCTGTTTTTTCCTTCACAGATGCTGCCAGACCTGCTGAACTTTTCCAACAACTTTGTTTTTGTTCCTAGCATTGTATCTTGTTGGGGGCAGGTTTAGCTCAGCTGATTGGACAGCTGGTTTGACACTGCAGAGTATTGCCAACAGCAGTGGCTTCAATCACTGCACCAGCCCAGGTTGCCACATGCCCTTCTCCACCCCTCCCCTCCCTGAAGGCGTGGTGACCCTCCGACTTAAGCCACCACCAGTTATCTCTCTCTAAAAGAGAGCAGCCCTATGATGTGGTAAGACTATGGTAATATAATCTTACACATGGACAGATTTTGGAAAACTTTGAGTAGAATAACAATAACGATGATAATAAAGTCATGAATGTCTTATTAAAAGTTAAAAGAAAAACCCAGATTCAAATCTTGCGATGACATCTAGATATGTGTTAAGTGACAATTTATGTGGGATTCACATTTATATGTACAGCATTCTACTGAGTGCTAGACTATTTTTAATCAAATTATTTGCCAAGCTGTTCAGGTTTCGTCAGCATTTTGATTAAGTGATCTTATAACATTTTCTAATTTTGCAGAACCCTCAGTTGTACAAAGAATCACAGTTATCAACTCTGGAAAAAGTGACTATCTGAAAGTATCTTGGTTGGATGCATCAGGGGATTTTGACTATTATATAGTAACTATCAAAAACAGTTACAACTTCAGCAAAAGCTTAGAGGTTCCAAAGTCTGAAAACGAATGCATATTCCTCAATTTAATTCCAGGACGGCTTTACAGCATCACTGTTAGCACCAAGAGTGGGAAATATGAATCTCATCATGTTGCCACTGGAAGAACATGTAAGCATGAAATTTATTGCAATAAACTGAAATTTCAATTTTAATGAATGTTAAACTCTTTGATCTGGAATATTAATGGCTCTGGCAGCAACATATTTGCTTCTGTGTGTGCATGCCATAAGTTAATTTAATTTAATTATTTGTCTGGTGACAAGCCAGATTTTAATTTTGGAGTGGGCGGCTTTTTTGGGAAAGGTGCCTTTAGATAATGCATTAACTTAAAGTACCCATGTCAAAAAGAAAAGTTGTGATTCAAGAGTGATAAAAATACAAAAAGACTTTTTTTTTAAAACCTTGTCTGATTTCATAACATGCTTATTAATCTATTATGTAAAGAGCTATGATGGACTGTAATAAATTGACTGTCAGTATGTAGTAAGGATTGTGTTTCATCATGTTTTTTTCAATATACTTTGCTCCATTTACACAAATTTTAAGAAAATTAGTAACTGCTGGATTTATAGCATCCTCTTAGAGCACTGAACTGAGTCAGTCAACATTTCGCCTTTGATTAGGAACCCAAGAGCATGATAAATAGAAACAGCTAGATAACTTGGCTCCCCAGGCCCGCTGTGCCATATCATAAGGTCATGACTGATCTTCAATCGCAACTTCTCTTTTCCACTAAATTATCTTGTAACAAATTTACAGATTAGTCTCAACTCCTTCAGAAAAAAAGAAACAGCTGGGATATGTTGAGTCACAAAAAAAAATTGCAGATGAATAATGAACCAGTTGTTACTTTCCTTTAATTCCTCCAATTTAAATGTTTCGTTTTCTTCCCCTCTTTAGCTTGTGTGCTTGCAACACACCTATTATTGCGGGGTAGCTCGGACCACTGTCCACACTTCTCAGCCATCTAAACGCGCTGTCCTCCAGGCAGCCAATTGTTGCATGGAAATGTCCTGGAGTAAAATCACCTTGATTTCGGGAAGTGAATGGTTTTCCAGACTGAACCTCGACCGGTAGCTTGATCATGACTGTAGGCTTTTCAGATAAAGAGCTGCAGGTAGAAACAGTGAGCTTGTATGCAGAATCCCAAACCATTTTAGTCTCTCTCTTCCTTACAAGTTTGACATTTATATTTTATGAATGCGAAAATTTCTTTGTATCAGATTTATCCTTCCTTTGATGTGTTTGAAGTATGTTTTCTAGCCTGTTTCAGTAGTGTTGTTGAATTGTCTAATGCTAATGTTACTCTGTCTGACTAGTTCCGGCTGCCGTTGGCTCTCTAACCGTGGCTGATAGGAGCACAGATACTCTGAACGTTACCTGGGAAGCAGCTGCTGGTGACGTGGATCGCTATGAGATTCAGCTCCTGTTCAATGACATGAATGTTTTCCTTCCAATAACACTCAGCAGCACATCACATCAATTTACTTCCTTAACCCCTGGACGTCTTTACAAAATCCTAGTCTCCACGTGGATCGGGACTCTACAACGTGCTGCCTTCATCGAAGGACGCACAAGTAAGAATGAGACCGATTATTATGTGTCCAGTATTTTATGTACAACATTTATTCTGACTGCCATGTAATGAAATTTCTATTAATATAAAGTTGAGACCGGATCTGACCAATAATAGACGATCAGTTAGTGACACAGTTCTAGAGAAATAAACTCTTAACAAAAGGCAGTAACCTATTAGAATCAACCCTGCGGCATTAGACTAGCTTGTCAAGTGAGGACCTATTATTTTGCCGTACTATAATGTGCACTAAAGGTTAGTTTGTACTGCCATGTATAAATAGTACGTTTTTAACATCCTAAAATATGTAAAATATATAAAATCTATAAAATACCTGTAAGAAAATATATTAAGTTTTGCAAATATAAATAACTTACAACTAATTCTTAAGTCACCATTGTTCTCACTCAATAATAATTAATATGATATATTCTCAAGAACTTGCCTAGAATATAAGAGGAGGAATTTGAAGACAGAGGTGTGCAGTTTTTTGGTTGGGAAAAATAAATCTAGATGATTTTACTTAGAAAGCAATTATAGTTTTTGAACACTTCAGAAAACTAAAGTGCTACAAATGCTGAAAATCTGACATAAAAAAAGGAAAGTGCTGGAAATACTAAGAAAGTCTGGCAGCATCTGTGGAGAGAAAACAACATGAAGGTCAAGGACTTTTCATCAGAAGAAAGGTACTTAAAATGTTAGCTCTGTTTCTGTCTCCACGGATGCTGCCAGACCTGCTGAGTATTTCCAGAATTACTTGTTTTTATTTACTGCAGCATATGACCATGCAGTTATTAATATTCTGAATGTATCTTTCTGCAGTACCCAGTGCAGTTAAAAATATCCATGTTTCAAATAATGGAGTGACAAAGGGCCTGAAGGTGAACTGGTCTCCTGGAGGAGGTGACGTGGACAGCTATACTGTGATCTTATCTCACAAAGGCCATCAGGTCTCTGCCCGCCCTATTCCAAAACACCAGCATGAACACACCTTTTATGATCTAGAGACGGGAGAGCTCTACCATGTATTAGTTCGGTCAATTAGTGGCACCTTCCATAACAATGCAACAGCGTTTGGACGCACTGGTAAGAATTACTCAGAAATCCTGTGATTACTATTGCACTAAATAATGCATTGAGAGATTAGATAAATTCATCCTCAATACTGATTTATCCATAAACATCCTCACTGTCTGTGCACTAAGGTTTCAATTTCTCTCATTCCCTAATTTTTTTCAAATGCCAGAGCATAGCACAGAATACTGAGTTGAAATTCAGGGGGCACTTGCATCTGATGCAGATTTGCCAAACCTCTTGTCTGCGCTGGAGTCTACAGGAATTGAAATTAATCTTTGGGACAGTGCTGAAAGCAATCATTAAAAAAAAACTTACATTCATATAACACTTTTCATGAATACTGGATATCTCAAAGTACTTTTCAGCCAATGAAATAGTGTTCAATTTTGGTCATTGTTATAAGGTAGGAAATGCAGCACAGAATGCTGCCGCAAATAGCAATGTGATAATAACCAAGTAACCAGTGTTTAATTGTAGAATGTTGATGGAAGGATAAATGTTGATCAGGACAGAGAGGATAATGACCCTGTTCATCAACAGAATTGTGCAATGGGATATTTTACGTACACGTCAAGTGGCAAATAAGACCTGTGCCTAATATCTCATGCAAAAGAATTATAATTGAATTTATTGTTGTATGTACTGAAGTATAGAAATACAGGAGTACAGTGGAAAGTTTACAAAGTCACCATTCTCCAGCACCATCTTGGTTACAAAAACCAGGAATAAAAAACAGCAGTAGAAATGAAAGAAACACAGCCAAAAAGGAAAGAAAACTGTCCAGATCTGTAGAAAGAAAAATGCCCAGATCTTAGAGCCCCATGTCAATAAAGGTGTATGGAATGCTGAACCTCTGATGCAGGCATCTGGGCCTAGCTGCGGCCTGCAGTCTTTTGCTGCCGCTATCCCTGTCGCCGGGAGGAGATATGCCGCCACAGTCCCAGTCGCCGAGAGGAGTCACGAATATACTGATGATTCTGATGCCGTCATCACCACTGCCTCCGATCTTTGAGAGGAGCTTTGCCACTGCTACCGCCATCCCAATCGATGGGAGGCTGCCTCGATTCTGCGAACAGCCCACTCTCGCTGCCGTGCTGATGCTGATGCCGATGCCACAGAAGGCTTTAAAGAGAAGATAATGAGAAAAAGAGAAAAAATACAAGGAAATCAGATGGGAGTGGACAAGCCCTTGGCTCAGATGCCCAAATGCAGCCCTGCTACTCCTCCACCATCTTGGAATGGCATCTGTAATGTTGCTATTGTGCTAGATTTTTGTTCTTAAACGTGAAAGTGGAATTTGAACCTAGAGTCAAAGGTGCAAACAACTGGGCCGTGGCTGACGTTCATTGTGATATCTAAACAAAACTGATTTTAAAAGAGATTCTTTAAAAATTTCTGTTGGCTAGTTATTGGATGAGGGAAAAAGTCTGTCTGACTGAAAGTCAGGAATCCAATGGGGTACTAAAAGATTCTGTTAAATCTCCAATTGGTGCAGAGTTGGTGAGGCACTTGACTCGAGTGTAAAGGTGGATTAGTTGGAGGTGGTCAATGGTGAAACCTTCACTGATCTATCCAACAAGGGTTGGTGATCCAAATCTGAGGAGAGTGGAGTGGTACCTGTCTCCTCCAACCCAATGTCTCCTCACTGCTGCTCGTTAGTGCCCCTGGTCAGGCTACATAATCTGTCCACTTCAAAAAAACTTTTCCTTATGGAGCAACTAAGGCAGAGTGTCCTGGGTTATATTGTTTGGAAGAAAGGGGAAAACACATGGAAAATGAGGATGACATTAGCAGTGATTGGAATATCTTATAAATATTTGAAAATTGAGGACTAGCAGTGGGAAATCTAGTGGGGACAGTGGTTTCTTTTCCAGATGACCATGGTTGACACCGTGTGGTATTTACCTCTTCTGCCAGTATGCATTGCTGGATAAGAGTTTTTTTTTGACGTAATTTATTTCATTGCCATTAATCATCTTTTGACTTTATCTGGACCTATCTATTGATTGCTATTCAACAATACAGCACTGTAGAGTATCTGCAGAAGAGGCCCTGTTCTTAGACAACAGGAATGCTATCAATATGTATAGCTACATTTGGCCAGGGAAAATTACAAGGACGCTGTGGAGCTGGTACAGATACATCTGCTCCCTCTGAAAGTTAGAGTTGAACACTTTGTCTCCACCCAGGGATTATGTGTCTTCAGAGCCATTGTGAACATTAATCCCTTGAATCATTACCTTATACAACCGGGACCTCTGACGCTTATTTGCCTGGCTGATTTAATTTTCAGTGAGAATTCTTCAAATGGGTTCACAGCTGCGCTGTCCAAAACCAGCAAGAGATTGTTTAAAAATGAAAATCATAGGCAGTAGGAAGACATTTGTTTGGAGAAATGGGCAAGGCATTGAAAGTGATTGCTGGCCCCAGATTTTCCAAGTTTTAATCAACTAACTCAGCATAATTTTAAGTTTTGGATTTAGTAGTTGAACAAAGATGAATGAATAAATACTTTTATTTAAAGTAGTGCTTAGTGAAATTGTAGTCATAGTGCAGAGAACCTTCCCCGCCACCGAACAGTGTGGACATTGGCGAGAAATTTGGGAAAACGGTTGAGATTGGCATTGAGGTGATTCTCAACAGTGAGAACAAGAATTCCCATTATCCAAAAAAAACTGTTGTATAGTGAGAGGAGAATTTTGCTTGTGAGAAGCAAGAGGATCATTTTTGTTATCAGTGCTGACACCTGGGTAGTAGGCTTTACCAAAATAGCTAGCTTCACCAGGTGCAAGACACTATAGACTGGACGAACATTTCATTGAGAGTGCCATATTATAATGCAGCTGACTTCATCAATAGAAAAGTGTTCCATTCTATCAATGTGCAAGGCATCTGACATCAGAGAAATCTGTCCCATGATGCCTGTATCATTGAGAAATATTATATTCCTGGTTTGTTTCAAGCACAGGATGGCTTACAAGGATGGTTACTGGGATGTAAGGGCTACCCTCTGTAACCATAACTGTTGACTCTGTTATGCAACCCCTGACTGAGGCCACATGTAGATGCAGTGCAGCCCATCCTTCAACCAAGGCCACTGTGGTGCAGACAATAAGCCTGCTGAAGATGAGGTCCTGATGCTTGGATCAGTTAAGGTGGCGTTTGGGGTGGGGTGGGGTGCAGCTTGTGCTTTACAATACTCTCCAGCAGACTGTGCCACATAGTCCTTACATGCTGTGCTCTGAACAACTGGAGCAGGCAACCTGAGGATGTGATGGACTCTGAAGAGCTGTGATAACAGCAGCAGTCTTCTGGGGATGATGTATAGATCAGGAGGAACATCATCTTCTACATGATACAGCATTGCAGCTTCAGGCACAACAAACTGGACAGGACTTAATTAACACGGGGCTCCAGTAGATGTGAGTTGGGTGTAGTGATCGCTCAGTGTCTGTAAATTTGTAGCTGTTCAAAAAGCAAGTCGTCTCTGTCTGTTCCCAGAGACAAATGCAAGTGTTGTTTGCTTTTTTCTATTATTCATTTTTTATGTTACTGAATAAAAGTCAATGCTTTTAACTTTTTGAATGGGAAGCTCCCACACTGAACAATGAGAAGGTAGTTGGCTACACTGAGCATTGAAGAAGTAGTATTCCTTAGACAGGGTTCTAAGATGGGGTGAGGCTAAGGACAGGTCAGCTATATAGTTTGGTACTTAAGTAGCAATAGATGTCTAATATGGCCTTGTATGTGTATTGAAATGATAGCCATGTCACCCATGTGTCCCAAGAAGCACTTGTTTTTTGGTTGCACTCTGACTCTATGCACACAAGAGTAGCTCTAGACTAACAGCATTGAATTGGGTACCCAGTTGGGCTTTAAATATGATGCTAGCGCCAGTAAGGGGGAAGGTGATGGCCTAGTGGTAATATCACTGGACTGTTAATCCAGAGACTCCGAAAACGTTCTGGGGACCCGGGTTCGAATCCCACCATGACAGATGGTGGAATTTGAATTCAGTAAATATCTGGAATTAGGAATCTAATGATGACCATGAGTCCATTGTCCATTGTCGGAAAAACCCATCTGGTTCACTGATGTTCTTTAGGGAAGAAAACTGCCAACCTTACCTGTTCTGGCCTACAAGTGATTTCAGACCCACAGCAATGTGGTCGACTCTTAACTGCCATCTGGGCAATAAATGTTGCCTAGCCAGCAACACCCTCATCCCTTGAATGAATAAAGAGAAAACAAAGAATCCTGGAGGTCCTAGCGGTGGCAAGTATTTCTGCCAATGGCGAGAGGGAGGATATAGTGAGCAGGCTCTATACTGGCACGGTGCTTAGATAATGAGGTGAGTTTCAGGAAATAGCATGAGAAACTCTCCATGACACTCACCAAAATTGACACTTAGCTGACTTCTAGTAAAATTCAGCGCGGTGTTTCCTTGTGAATTCTTTCATTACAGGATAACACAATGTTATTTACTTATTTTTCAAGTAGAATATTCAATTATATTAGTTGATAGATAAAATTGTTATATTTTTCTTTCATTCCTAGTCCCTGCCTCTGTGTCAGACTTATCTGTTGAAAACAAACATACTACCTCCACCCTGGCAGTTTCTTGGCAGCCAGCCACTGGCATCTCAGAGGGTTATACACTGCAACTCCTTAATGAACAAGGAACTCAAATGCTCGCAAACGTTTCTGTGCCAGCTGCCAGAAGAGGCCATAAGTTCATTGATCTGACTCCTGGCAAGAAGTACAAGATTCGTATCTTCACTGTAAGTGGAGGTTTGTACAGCATCGGAACAGACCGAGAGGGAAGAACAGGTACAATACTTGATACAAAAAGTTAGCTCCCCTTTTGTTTTCAGGAGAAGACTAGTGATATGCAAGTTTCAAAGCAGTTTGCATAATTCACCAACAAATTACATCTGGGATTCCGAGGGTCAAATACTTGCTTTTCCTTTTCTTGTATGGAGGTTTAGGTTGAGTCTTTGACACATCAAGACCAAACTGAGTGACCTAGTAGACATAATTGGGTCACTATCTGCAAATAGGCTTGCAAATATTCCATCATGGTAACAATGCACTTGTGTCTATTCAGATGGCATTGCATATTGTTGCACCCTTTAGATTTCAGCATGCAAACCTCACTATTAAGAAAAATCAGTGAGATTGGGAGGACGAAAATATTTCTAAGTATAATGGTGAGCTTTGAAAGCTGGGTTTGAACACAGTAAAAGAACTTTATCACTGGCAACAACATTGTGTATAGAATGCAGTCACTCTACTGTGCAAGGAAATTACAGCGCCTAATATTTCGTACTGGTCTAACTCATTTTTATTAGGCAGCAGTTATGTGTGCTTTTCCTGATTAGCGTTAGAGGTTTGGAGACAATAAGGACTGCAGATGCTGGAAGCTACAGTCAGTAAATGTGGAGCTGGAAAAGCACAGCAGGTCAGACAGCATCCGAGGAGCAGGAAAGTGAACGTTTCAGGCCAAAACCCTTTGTCAGTGCTGGGGAGGGGGAGGGGAACCCAGAAATAAATAGAGGGAGGGGGTGAGGCTGGGGGGAGGAGAGGTAAAATGGAGATATGTGGATGCAGGTAGAGGGTTATTGTGGTTGGTCAGTGAGAAGGGTGGAGCAGATAGGTGAGTCAGAAGACGGACAGGATGGAGGAGGAGAGATTTTGAAGCTGATGAAGTCAATATTCAGGCCATTTTGGGCTGTAAGCTTCCAAGGAAAATTTGAGGTGTTGTTCCTCCAGTTTACGTTGGCCTCACTCTGATGGTACAGGAGGCCAAGGATCGACATGTCACCAGGGGAGTGGGAGGGGGAGTTAAAGTGGATGGCAACCATAGATCGGGTTGGTTGGTGCGTGCAGAGCTCTGCAAACCAGTCCCTGAGTCTGTGTTTGGTCTCCCCAGTATAGAGGAGACCACATCAGAAGCAACAGATACAGTAGATGAGGATAGATGAAGTGCAGGTGAATCTCTGCCAGATTTGAAAGGATTGTTTGGGGCCTTGGATGGGGTAAGCTATTTAGTTCATTTTCATTGTTTTTGCAAAAACGATTGCAGAGACACAAGGGCTGAAATGTGATACTTCTAACATTTACATAGTAGCTTGGAAAGTTAAACCTATGCACAGTGCCTTTCACATTTATCAGATGTGTGAGGAAACAAATGCACATGGTTTCTTGAACACTATCAATGTTAATGTTACATAGGGAAGGCAGCTGTTGCTCTTCACAGTTTCATATTATCAGTTCAGACTGCACGTTATTGTTACAGAGGAAAACAGAAAGAATGACTGTCTATGAAGGAAAAATCGAATGAAATTAGTTTTCTGAATGTCACAGATACCTGAGAAGCTCTTTAGAAAATAGAAATTTTCTCGTAACTGGGTCATGCAGAGATTTAATTCAAATAAGTTTAATTGCACCAGAAGAAGAGGTTATTTGTCTTCCTATTAACCCATTTCATCTTATGTGTGCAAAAGACTATGATGCAGAGTTTCTTATCATAAAGATACATTTATTTTCTAAATTATTTAAAGCTTATTTCGCTTGTATAAGCTCAACCTCAACAGCCATGTGTATCATTGTCTTAGCATAGACTTCAGTTTGACTGGTAAAGCTGATTGGAAGCTAAGACATATTAGCATTTATTGATATAAATCTATAAATCTATAGATTTCAGAAATCTCCTTGCCATGTGTTCAATAAAACTGCTCAAGGCTCACACTGGACACTAGTCATTTTAAGAACATGAGGATGAATTAGACTCAACAGGAAAGAACAAAATGAAAATAAGCATAACTGAACTATCCTTTAGACATCAGGTTCGATCAGAGTAAGCACACCAAACTTTGTGCTAGAATAGTACCGGACCAAACTCCAGAATCCAAGCAAACAGTTTAGGAATTTCGATATAGCTATGGGCAGCCTCAACTGTGAACCACATCATGTCAACGCCTTAGGTGCATCTAAGTTGAAAAATGAAAGATGAAAATGTTATTCTG
This sequence comes from Rhincodon typus, assembly GCF_021869965.1. Classification (NCBI taxonomy): domain Eukaryota; kingdom Metazoa; phylum Chordata; class Chondrichthyes; order Orectolobiformes; family Rhincodontidae; genus Rhincodon; species Rhincodon typus. Next base: position 41,922,447 of record NC_063349.1, read on the forward strand.
AAAGCATGCTTTCAAATGTAAAACATGACGCTGAATGAAAACATCTTAAATTGTAGTTGAGCGAAACTGAAGATAATTTCATTAAAAAACAAATAGAAGTAACTCAGTGCTGTTGCCGGAATCAATTCTTAAGTGACTTCTAAATTTGTAAGTTTAAGTCAGAAATTATACACAGACATTCTTAGCTTCTCAAATATGAATTCAGTTTGAAATTTATTTATACTAATTTAATGAATTGAACAATGCATTTCAGAAAATTTGACACAGAAACAATTCTGCTGAAATGCCAAGTAAGTTACTCGTCCAGATTTTGTGGTAAACATAATAGCGAGGTTGTCAATGTTTATTGCTATTGAAGAGTAAATTGGACAACAATTTCTGATGATGGCATATGTGGAGTTAAACAGAAAAATTCAGAAATTTGCAGTCTTGGTTACCTTACTGTAACAGTATCTTCCCAAGAGATTTGGCACTCAGCACATTAAAAGACATGAAGTTCAAGTACCTACATGATAAGAACCCAATAAATGCATTAAGAAATGTTAAGGCTTATCCATTCAAGATAGGTAACCTTTCAACAATGTATTCAGCCTTAATTATAATCAAACAACGTCTTTGGCACAGAAAATGAACTTTAACAAGGGTGGAGTCTCATTCTAACAGGCATTTATTACTGTTGGTTTAAAAACCACTTTTTTTTAAATAGAATCCCTACAGTGTGGAAACAGGGCCTTTGGCCCAACAAGTCCACACCGACCCTCGGAGCATCCCACCCAGACCCATCCCCTATAACCCAGCTAATCTACACATCCCTGAACACTACAGGCAATTTAGCATGGCCAATCCCTCTAACCTACACATCTTTGGACTGTGGGAGGAAACCCACACAGACACAGGGAGAATGTGCAAACTCCACACAGACAGTTGCCTGAGGGTGGAATCGAACCTGGGTCCCTGGCGCTGTGAGGCAGCAGTGCTAACCTCCGGGCTCTTTTCTATCTCTGGTAATTCTATTTTTCCAAAGTTTTATCTTGCTTTCTATACGTGACCCAACGCTGAATTGAATATTCACATTTATATTTCCCGGTTCAGACTACGAAAATCAAACTGGATTTTCGCAGCAAATTTGGGAACCCAACAGCTGGATGAATTCTTGGTCCCATCCCCGTGCCCCAATTGCATTTTTCTTATGACGTTATTTTTAAATTCAAATGACCTAATTGTCTAAGGGGCGAACTTGGTGCCTAGTTAGTGATACCATGCACCTCCGGGAAGCAGAAGCTGCCTATCTGGTGCTAGTGGCTGAGTCAGACAACAGCCTTGCTGGGACCTACTGCTGCCCTGCTGAAGAGTGTGTGCAGTTCCTCAGAGCACCAGAAGCAAGTCTGAAAAGGTTCATAAACAAATATGCAGGAAGAAGGTCCAGAGTTGGCACCAGTGCAAGTAGATATTGAAATAGCAGTTTTAAAACAAAGACACATACTTTATTTGACCCATGATGAGCCAGACAGCTGAGCACCAGACTGAGTTCACCAAAATAAATTCCATTCCTCAATAAGCAGGACCCCTTCACAAGCTCTGAAAGGAGGATAAAAGGTTGCTAGTTAGTGCTAGTCTTCCATTCCCACTTCTCCCCACACCACCCCTCAAGATCTCCAGGGCCATGATTTTCAAATCACATCCTCATTGGGTCCCAACCGCAAAGACTTTTAAACATTCTGCCCTACATGCCTCGATTGTTCAATTTTTATTGTGATCGGATGCTACTTTGCTTGTTTGCAGACTCGCAAATTTCTTGTAAATTGTGCTGTATCGTCTTGATTTTCTAATCACTGCAAGTTCCAATGAAAAAGCACACAAAGCTCCTGTCAGCAAGTCCAAATACGATTGACAATGCACCACTTGTTCACTATAACTTACAAATTCTGGACAATTATGATCAAGACCTTCCTAAAATGGACCTTTAATCCACCAAACCCAAGAATCATTGCATTCTCACAGTGAAAGTCAGTGTTGGAGATGCATAATTATTCTTATGAAGCTCTACATATTTCTGCCTTGCATCTACTCAGTGTGTTTGCCTGTTCAGTTCCAGCTGCAGTCACAGACCTGATGTTGCATGAGAACAGCGTTGAGACTCTATCATTCAACTGGACCAAAGCAGAGGGAGAATGTGACTCCTATGAAATATACCTCTACAATTCGGACAAGACACTTCATGACAGGAAATCTGGCACTCAAAATCTTGAAGAGTGTTCCTTCCAGAACCTGACACCAGGCAAAATGTATAAGCTTGTGATAGTCACTCACAGCGGAGATTTAACAAATGAATCCTCTATTTTTGGAAGGACAGGTAAAGCAGTACAATCAGTGTAATCATTTCTGTCAATTTATTTCAATCTGAACTTTTGCCATTGTTGTGCCTTTTTCATTCTCCCTTAGAGTAGCAAATAGGAATAGAATCCCTACAGTGTGGAAGCAGGCCATTTAGCCCATTGGTCTATATCTCCCCCTGAAGAGCATCCCACTCAGACTCACTCCCCTACCCTATGCCTGTAACCCTGCATTTCCCGTGGTTAATCTACCTAGCCTGCACATCCCTGGACACGATGAGTAATTTAGCATGGCCAGTCCACATAACCTGCATATCTTTGGGCTGTGGGAGGAAACCCATGCAGACATGGGGAGAATGTGCAAACTCCATACAGACAGTTGCCCAAGGTTGGAATGAAACCTAGGATCCTGGTGCTGTGAGGCAGCAGTGCTAACCACTGAGCCATTGTGCCACACCTAGGATCCCAGCTATCTTCTGCTCCTTGAGCAGGAATACAGCATTACAAGTGATAGCTAAATTATCAGTGGATGACTTCCTTTAGTTAAATATACTTCTAAAAATTACATCTGCAATTTTGCTATACGAAAAAGAACACTGAACATTTTCTGTTGACTCTCACTGAAATGTTTGTCATTACATGTGTGAATACAAAATATCACAACATACCTTCTCAGGTACAGGTATCAGGCTAGCACCAGCAAATTCCATCTTCTCCAAACACTTTGCAATGTTTCAGACATCTAAAGCATTTATTAGACTTTCTACCTATAAAGTTAACTTTGATAAAAAAAAGTCACCAAAATAGTTGTGAAATGGTAAGCCCATGACTTCCATTATCTACCTCAATTATCTTCTCCTGTTTCTCTCCAAAGATCTAGTACTTCCTCATCAGCCATATTTCCTGTTTGACTTTAAATCCTACTTCTTCTTTAGCCTTTAATGAAAAGAAAGGAGTACAGTTCCAAAAACTATTCCAGATGGGGTCTGACAAGGATTCGAAACAGCTGCAGCATTAATTACACAGTGTTGGATTCTAGACCTCTTGAGATAAAGTTTAACATATCAATAGCCTTTTTAGTTACTTTTCTACCTGTGCACTAACTTTTAGAGATTTACCTGAAGTCCTAATCTCTTTGCTATTCCGCAATGCCTAGTCTGTCACCATAAAGAAACACATTGATTTGTCTCTCTTGGCACCAAGGTTCATGGCTTCATACTTTGAACTTCATCAGCAGGTTTATCCAACTCACTGAGCCTCTTCAAATTCCTTTTAGTCATTCTTCCATCTGTGCAATTTACTGTACATCCTAGCTTTGTACATTCTGCAAAGCTGAATATACAACCTTTAATTCCTTTGCCAAAGTCATTGATTATATGTAGATACCTTTACAGATCTTCATTTGCATTCTTGTGCTTTACTAAATTTTATTTGTTTAGTTCCAGCTGAGGTTACCCATCTGCAATGGATGAACATTAACCAGACTGACAGCTTGTTATTCACATGGACCCCAGCTTTGGGGGAGTTTGATTCCTACAACATATCACTTTATAATCCAAATGGTACTGTTCAAAGCAATATATTTGGAAAGAAAGACATGAAGGAATGCAACTTTCAGGACTTGATCCCTGGTAGGATTTATCGCATGGTGATAGTAACACAAAGTGGAGAATTGAGCAATAAAGCTTCTACGGAGGGAAGGACAGGTAAGGATTGATTGGTGTTTTCATTTTAATGTCTTTAAAAGTCTATAGCTACTGCATCTGTCATAACTGGTAGGTCAGATGGTACCATGAATAAACTCTACATATGAAAGTATATTTACTCAAATGGGAAAGGCACCAAGGGTGATTGTATCTTTAATGGCATAATCGGAAAACGAGACATGTGCAAAGCAGATGGCTGAATCACTATCAGCAACAATAAAAGTTAAAATTATCTCCATTGTGTATGTATAAATGGACAGGACTCATTGTAGTCACAATTCAAAGTGTCAAGAACAGCTTTAAGTAAGAAAGATAATTGTTTCATGCTGTTTTATGGCAAAACACTCTTAATCTGCAATAACAATGAATATATAACGGACTAAGGATGTTTATTACAGCAATAAGAAATTGTAGTCTTAAAATGACATACCAGGTTAAAGCAAAGCTCCAGTTTAGCAAAAGAGCAATATATTTGTATAAGACATAGTTAGGATGCTCCTGTCAGTATAGACTTCACATCACTTGATCAAGCTTTCAGAACAGCAAGCTCTTATTTCTCCCCTGTTGTTATAAAGTAATCTAAAACCACAAAGTGCTCATCTAGCAATCTAACATGGTGACATTTATTCAACAAAGAATTCACATCCACTGCAGAGCAATAAAAAGATGCCTTCAAATGTCTTTATAATTCACTCATAAGATGTTGGCATCGCTATCTGGCCAGCACTTATTGCCTATCCCTAGTTGCCCTCAGGAAGGTGGAGGTGAGCTGCCTGCTGGAGCTGCTGCAGTCTATGCGCCATAAGATGAACCCACAATGACCTTAGGGAGGGATTTCCAGGATTTTGACCCAGTGACAGTGAAGGAACGGCGATATATTTCCAAGTCAGGATGGTGAGTGGCTTGGATGGAAACTTGTAGGGGGTGGTGTTCCCATGTATCTGGTGCCCTTGTTCTTCTGGATGGAAGCAGTTGTGGACTTGGAAGGTGCTGTCTAAGGACCTTTGGTGAATTTCTGCAGTGCGTCTTGTAGATAGTACACACTGCTGCTACTGAGCGTCGGTGTTGGAGGGAGTGGATGTTTGTGGATGTGGTGCCAATCAAGACAGTTGCTTTGTCAGGATGGTGTCAAGCTTCGATTGTTATTGGAGCTGCCCCCATCCAGGCAAATGGGGAGTATTGCATCACACTCTTGACTTGTGACTTTTAGATGGTGTGTAGGCTTTGGAGAGTCAGGGGTTGAATTACTTGCTGCACTGTTCCAGGCCTCTGACCTGCACTTATGGCCATTGTATATATATGGCAAGTCCAGTTGAGTTTCTGTTCAATGGTAAATCCCCAGGATGTTGATAGTAGGGTATTCAGTGATGGTAATACCATTGAATTTTAAGGGTGTGGATGGATTATCTCTTGTTGGAGATGTTCATTGCCTGGCATTTGTGTGGCAGGAATGTTACTTGCTATTTTTCAGCCTAGACCTGAATATTGTCCAGATTTTGTTGCATTCGAACATGGACTGCTTCAGCATCTGAGGACCATGAATGGTGCTGAACATTGCACAGCCATTAACAAACATCCCCGCTTCTGACCTTCTTATAGAAGGAAGGTTATTGGTGAAGCAGGTGAAGATGGTTTGGCCTAGGACACTACCCTGAGGGACATGTGCAGAGATATCCTGGAGTTGAGATGACTGACCTCCAACAACCACAACCATCTGCCTATGTGCCAGATATGACTCCAACCAGTGGAGAGTTATCCACCTGATTCTCATTGATTGCAGTTTTATGAAGGTTCCTTTTTGCCACACTCAGTCAAATGTGGTCTTGATGTCAAGGGCTCTCACTCACCTCATCAAATATTTTATTCGGATCTGAAGGATTTGTAAAATATGCTGTGCATTTTTCCACACTGAGAATCAAATGCTTGAGATGAAGCTTCGAGTTGAATTAGTGCTTACTGACACTGTTAATGGATATAAAAGTTGCCCTTCCAAAGTGGCATTGCACTTTGTAAACAGCTTCTATTTGCGGTGTAGTTCAGGGTATCTGCATATTTGGAACATATTAGAAAAACAAGATCCTGTCGTCATTTAAAATGTGAAAGGAGATTTTTTTTAAAATTAGGAATGCAGAAACAGATGTCAGAGCCTCAGGTATGTTCTGGGACTCTAATCACAGCTTTACAAGGAGAAAATTGGCTCATTGTCTGAAACATGAGGAAAAATAATCTATTACATTCTCAAAGTCAATTAACAAAGACAACTGAATTCATTGCACCACAGTATGATGTGAAGATAAAATGCAGCTCTTTTAAAAAAAAATCCAAGAGTTTGATATTATAATGTATTTAATAATTTTGAAAGTCATTACTTACGCTCGTGTGATTAATAAAAGTCTAAATAAATGTCTAATCCCAAATCATGGTGTTCATTAAGATGATTCAAACTGACATGCTACTGCACAGACAGACATTAAAATAAGTTACAAAATCAACTGTACATGAATTACCCCTTAACCATGTGAACTGCTTTGCCAAAGATTTGTTTAACCCAACCTCACACCCTGATGCTGCAAATTTCAGCAGAGCTAGGTTAAAGGGGTGCAGCCAGGAACATGCCAACTCTTAACGCAAGAGTCAATACCCTGTGGGTTTTCTGGCCTGCTATTTAAATACTGTTTTAACAAAAACAAACACAAGTTTATGACAAGGAAAATGTTTATAAGATGCTACATTTAATTCATTTTTCTGTACGCCTCAAAACCATAGCCACTGAGTAATGGACTGTTGAAGAAAAAAAGGCCATTTAAATTTGAATGATGTAGCATGTTTACATTTTGTACACAGGCCATGAGACAAATGAAGAAATGCTTGAAATTGCAAAAGCAAACAGAGTTCTTTAGAAGAAACACCTAGAAAAGGAAAGGGTTTAACATTAGTTCATTGAAACAGTGCAAGAGGGCATGCCAGGAGCAGCACTAGGTGTATGTAAAAAGGAGGTGTCAACCCTTTGAACCTAAAACACGTGTCTACCTCTGTTCCAAACAGTAGAAGCAGGAAGCAGTAGACACAACTAGGCAATTTCACTCTAATGGGATCAAATCTAAGCATTGCAATCCTGCCACATTCAGCCATGAAGAGTGGAGGACAGTTATTCAGTTCACTGGAGGAGGAGGCACAACAAACATCTCCAACCTCTTGGAGGAGCCCAGCACATCAGTGCAAAAGATAAGGTTGAAATATTCACAACAATCTTCAGCCAAAAGTGCCGAGTGAATGATCCACCGTAGCCTCCTCCAGAGGCCCCAGCATTGCAGATACCAGACTTCAACCAGTTTCTTGGAGTTCCTTGGTGTTATATCCTGGGCCCAACTATAGTCATCTGCTTCATCAATGATTTTCCATCCATCATATGGTCAGAAGTGGGGATATTTGCCGATGATTGCACAATGCTTAGCACCATTTGCCTCAGCTACTGAAACAGTCCGTGTCCAAATGCAGCAAGACCCAGTCAATATCCGGATTTGGCCTGATAGGTGGCAAGTAACATTTGCACCACACAAACGCTAGAAATGGCCATCTCCAATCTACCCACCACTCTCAACATTCTATATTGTTACCATCACAGTATGCTCCTCTATCAACATTCTGAGGGTTACCATTGACCAGAAAATTAACTGGACTAGCCATATAAGTACAGTGCTTAAAAAAGTGGGTTAGAGGCTGTGAAATTGTCAGCAAATAACTCACCTCCCGACTTCTGAAGCCTACATTCTACTCTCTCTCTCCCTCCATCACAACCATACAATAGAGTTTACCATCTACAAAATGCATTGCAGGAAAAAACAAAGGTTCCTTTGACAGCACCGTCCAAATCCACAACCTCGATTATCTCAAAGGAATAGGCCAGCAGATACACAGGAATGTCACCACTATCAAGTTCCCTTCCAAGCCACTCACCATCCTGACTTGGAAATATATCACCGTTGCTTCACCGTTGCTGTGCTAAAACCCTGGAACTCCCTTCCTAAAAGCTCTGTGGGTGTTCCTACACCATACTGACTGCAGTGGGTCAAGAGGCACGTCACCTACCACCTTCTCAAAGGCAATTAGGAACGGGCAATAAATGCTGATCTAGTCAGCTAAGCACACATCCCCTGAATGAATAATAAGAAAAAGTAAATTGATCATTGGTGGAAAGATACAGAGATCTGTTCTGAGGGACAAAGTGGAGGACAGCAGAAAGAAATGTTGAGCTAGGCATTGTCGGATGATGGACATCACAAAATAGTTGCAGACAAGCCTGGGTGGATGATAGTTGAGCTCCATGTACCACGAAAGTAGATATCCTGGTAGGACTAGCAACAAACTCCAGCAACAGTTGTTTAGTTGCACAGTAAATCCTTGTTGCAGCCTGAAAAGAATTCGTAAATTTAATATCTCCAACTTCTTCCCATCAGGGTTAAGCACATAAGTGGTACATGAAAGTTTCTACTTTATCTAAATATTTTCTACACATACGAATGTGGAAGTCAGTAGCTTTCTAATAGTTTCGTTGATGTTTTGATTTAATGTTTATTGATAATCACTCAATCTCTTAAAGCCCCCAGACCTCCAGGATCAGTATCTTTCGCTGATGTTACAAACACTTCATTGGTCATCACATGGTTGGGCCCTCCAGATGGGACAGATTATGATGACTTTGAGCTGCAGTGGACTCCAAAAGACTCTCGGGTTGTTGTTTTTAATCCATACAACACCATGAAATCAAAAGGACGAATCATACAGAAACTCCATCCGGGACGTCACTATACCTTCGTGGTGCGCACTGTCAGTGGGAAATCATTAACATCCTTTAGTGAACCTGTTCAAGCTCCAATCAGAACAAGTAAGTTAAAGCACAACATCATTTATATCACTGTTCAGAGCAAAAATACGTCATTAGGTTGTGTGGCTATTATTTTAACTTAGAAAAAAGTGAACAAATGGAACTGAGATAATTCCCTGCAGTAGATTAGTGGGTATGCATAGTCTGTGCTACTACATGATTCAGACCAGAAAGGTGCAAGTCTTAGTCTGTATTCCCTGCTGAGACACTTACTCTCAGTCTGGCCAGCATTTAGGATTTAGCAGTTGGTTCTTAAACACAAAAGAAGAAAACAATCAGCAGGGATTACCATTCCTGATTCACCTTCTTGAATATCAGTCAAGGATAGAATCAGATTGAGCTGTGATACCATCATGGTATTATGGTAAGGGGGAGGCAATGGCCTCGTGGTTTTACCACTGGATTGTTAATCCAGACACCCCGGTGATACCATCATGGTATTACGGTAAGGGGGAGGCAATGGCCTCGTGGTTTTATCACTGGATTGTTAATCCAGACACCCAGGTGATGTGCTGAGGACCCGGGTTCGAATCGCGCCATGGCAGATGGTGAAATTTGAATTCCAGAAAATATCTGGAATTAAGAATCTAATGATGACCGTGAATCAATTGTCAGAAAAACCCATCTGGTTCTCTAATGTCCTTTAGGGAAGGAAACTGCCATTCTGACCAGGTTTGGCCTACTCTGGACCCACAGCAATGTGGTTGACTCTAAACTGCCCTCTGGCAGAAATGTTCCCTGGTCAGCGACACCCTCATCCCGTGAATGAATAAAGGGGAAAAAGAAGTACACTTTACTGTGCAAGCTCAGTTAAATTGAGGTATTGGACGATTGCCAGAACCCAGAGAATATCACCCTAGCAGAAGATGGAACATTAAAATCAAGAATCATATTTGCTTCATATGCAGAATGACAATATAAGTTACAGTATGTTTACAGTGCATACTAAAATAAGTAAAAATTCTGGAGAAACCATTTGTCTCCATTATATCACAAGTAAAGCAAATTGTGTTGGTTGCAAATCAACAATAATCTCATTGAATGGCCGAGCAGGATAGAGGGGTTAAATAACCTATTCCTGTTCCTATTTTCTTTCAGTAAAATGATTTGAGTATAAATCCAAGTATTTATTGTTTACTTTTAACATTTGTTGAATCATTCTTTGTTCTTTGCTCATTGATGAATTGTTGGACTATTGCAGTGCAAAGGGGTTTAGGTTAAATCTTCCCAGAAATAGGGTTTGTTGGATTATTGAAAGCTGGCTTAAAGATTTATATGTTGGTTTTTCAAATGAAGTAATCTCAAAATATTCAGCTGAGCCTGAACTGAAACAACAGTTAAACCCTCTTACTGCCGACCTAAATATGTCAGTGAGTCTACAATGTTAAATGGGCTACAACATTAATGTAATGAAAAAAACACAAAAGAACGCACAAAAGGAAATATATGAAAGTATCAAACAAAGATAAAGAAATGAAAACAACTGTCCTGCAAATATCTTAGTAAATGAAAATTAATTCATGCAATGAGTCTTTTCATTCACAAACACATTTCTAAAGTTGTACTATTCAGGAACACTGTAATTTATACATTAGGCAAGCTAGACATTAAGGCTTAGCTTGGATTATTTAGATAAATAAAGTCCAGTGAATTGCTGCACTGTAAAAGTAATATGCTGTCAGTATAATGGGGCAAGTTAATTTGTTTTCATATAAAACTTTTGGAGTTCTTTAATTTTTTTTGTATTTGTTCATGCCTGAGGCCAGCATTTATTGTCCATCCTTAATTGCCTCTGAAATCAGTTGCTTGTTAAGCCATTTCAGAGGATCAACGACATTGCAGTGGTCACAGACCAGGTAAGGATGGCAGATTTCCTTCCGTAAGAGATATTAGTGAAACAGGTGGGTTTTTATAAGATTCAGCAGTCGTTGCATAGTCACCATTTGATGAGCTTTCTATAGTAGATTTTTATTTAATTCAGATTTCACCATCTGCCATTCAAACCCACGTCCTCGAACATTAGCTTGGATTTCAGAATTTCTAGCCCACTGACGTCACCACTTATCACTCTAATTAGTAGATTAGAAAGTACAACACAACTTGCATCTATATGGTGCTTTTAAAATAGCAAGATATAGACACAACACTTCACAAAACTGGAATGAGCAACAAACAGGAATTGGGAATAAAAAGGATAATCAATGAGCTTGATTCTGAGGCATATTTTAAATGTGAAGAGTAATGGTTATGTAGGCAAGTGATGTTTAGGAAGAGAATTCCAGAGTACGAAGCTGTGATGGTCAAGAAATTTGGCTGCAAAGCTAGGAAGGAAGGCACAAGTAGACGCACAATAGTTGGGGCATTGGAGGTTGCAAGCTTGGATATAGAGTTGGAGAAGAAGATGGGAAGTTGATAAAACTTGTAAATGAGGATTTGGAATTGGGATGTTGGGGCACAGGGAGCCAGTAGAAATAAGTAAGTGCACTATAGATTAAGATAATTTGAAGGCATGAAGCCTTAGACAAATTGAAGCTAATAAGCTTGAAGTAAGTATGAGAAACCAGCAATAAGAACATTGGTGATATTGCCAGAAGTCACAAGTAACCAAGTTCCAGTCTAACAGGTTAATTTGAAATTACAAGCTTTTGGCGTTTTCAAGGTGACTTCCCCTGACGAAGGAGCAGTGCTCTGAAAGCTTGTCATTTCAATTAAACACGTTGGACTATAACCTGGTGTTGAGTGACTTCTGACTTTGTCCACCCCAGCCCAACACCGGCACCTTCACATCATTGGTGATGTTGAGCTCTAACTATTCGTAAGACTTTCAACTGCATCTAAATGCCAGGTTATCATGAAAGATTCTGAAAGGCAGCCTTTACGTTGAAAGTAATTATCAGCATGATTTAAGAAATATATTAATGTTGATTTTTCCATTTTCCAACAATTACAATTGTTTCTGTGGTTATTTGTACCATTACAGGGCCTGACAAAATACAGCACATCAGGTGTCGACCTCAGAGTTCCACTGCAGTCTCGTGCTCCTGGACACACCCTGACTCGGACTACGATGGCTATGATGTTAAATGCTACCACTATGACAAAAAAGAATTGGTATATTCACGAAGAGTTGAAAAAGAATTAGTTCAATACATCATCAAGGAACTAGAGCCAGACAAGAAATATTTAGTGGCTATAAAAGTAATCTCTGATAAAATGACCAGTGATGCTGTTGAGGACAGTGTTATTACCATGATTGATAGTAAGTATTCACAATCAAATATTTTGAAGCTTTTACAAAAAACTGTTTATTTTGTTCAAAAAACTTCTAAGTACAACGTTTGACACAGTTTTTTGTAGTTTAGGAACTGCCTATTTAAAAACAAATGAGCTTGACCAAAGAAAGAATGGGGAAAAGGATGAAAATAGGCCCCTTCTTGAAAAACAAGTGACTGGTTAGCATGATTCAATCATGTAGGTTGTAGTTATTTCCATAATCCAACAAATTGAATTTTTATCTCTGTGAAGGTAAAGGTGTTTTGAGTGAGTTGCCATTTGGCTCATTGAATTTTTTTGGTACTTTCAAAATCAAATTGAATACTTTGTGTTGGTTTTCCAACTCCAGTATCTTTATCAATATCAAGCTGAAGTTATCACAAAATGCCTCGTCCTTTCTGTAAGTTTTACATTTTAGTATATAATTAATCTAGAACTGAGTCTCTACGCAACAAATGTTGATCCAACTCTAATAGGCCAGCATTTTGGTGGAGTAGGCTGGAAGATTGAAGCTGAAAATGCCCTGATCTGGCAGTCCAATGTATTTTCATTATAAGAAGATGGAGATGGCATAGAGTCGGGCCGTCCAAATCCAGAGGCAGACCAAGGCAGCAATGGAGCAAGGCAGATCGCCAGGCTGGAGTGTCCATCTCCATTTACTGGGACACCATGCCAGTTTGAAGATTAAATTTCAGACCCTCAGATCTTCAGTCCTCACCAGCCCACCCATATCCATGCCCCATTTAACGTCAGTGGCCCCATTCCCCATGCAATCTTAATGCCCCTCATTCCATACTCTGCATTCTTCCCATGTATCCTCCATAGCCAGTTACCCAATATACATTGTAAGCAGAAATCAGGACATCTATGAAATGGACCTTTTTTTAAAAAAAATAAATTTCTAGGTTGTCAGGAGCTTTATTTTTAATGCCAATTTCAAGGATATCCTGAGGCCTGACATAGTCAATACTGGGAGAGGGTACATGAGGGACATGGAGGGTAGGGGGAGAATGGAGGTGGCATAGGAGGTTTGGGGTATAGATGTGGCATGGTGATATGGAGAGGCTTGAGGGTAACCTGGCGGTGAATGTCGGTGAGGGATGAGAGTTTCAGGGTTTGAAATTCTTCTTTGTAACTGGGCCCAATCACCAGAAAATGGAGGCAGACATCCCATCTGCCTGTCTGCTTCCCTTATACCTACCTCCAGAGTTGCAAGGCTTAAGTCTATCCCACTTCCACTTCCCCAGTCCAGAAATATGGCAGATGGGGATCTTGTTGAATGAGACAAATCTGTTGGGTCAACAAATTTCCTGACTCAACCGTTCCCACTCCTCCATAAAAATCCAGCCTCTCGCTATCTGCGTCGCTATTTGTGTTATTGGGCTCCAGACTTCCAATTCTTACATTGTTCCATCCCACTAAAACAAAATCTATAGTCCTGTAAAAATTAATCATTTCTCAGCACGTTGCAGCTTTACCTTCCCCTAACCATGATTCCATGCTTTTTTCAAATGTTTATTAAAATATTTTCAATTGAATCTTTAGTAATTATTTGATTTAGAAGAACTCATTCTGGTTAAGTTTTTACACTGTGATACCTCCAACATCCCGAGAGAAAAACACAATTTATTCTTAAAACTATTAAAAATGGTGTCAGACCGTGGCAACTTTGAAAAGCTTTTCAATGTATTTTACTGTTTTTCTCACTATGAAATACATGTGACAATAAAATCATTCATTCATTTATTCATTTTTGATTGATGACATTTATAATTGTACATGGTTGCAATTTCCCTGTTAATTGTAAGAAAGCCTTTAAATTGTCCATCTAAACTATTCTTTAACATATCCAATTGCAAGATGCTTAATATTTCTAATAATTTAATGAGCAAAACATGACAATGTAACATGGTACTATAGTTGACCTGTATTACTCAATGCAGACAAAAGGTTTACAACAAATGTTGTAATAACATATATACATACTTTTCCCTCAGGTCCACCTCCTCCACCGTCACATATCCGAGTCGATGACAAAGCAGTTGTCATTACCAAATCCACCATACATTTTAATTTTAATTGTAGTTGGTTCAGTGATGTCAATGGAGCCATAAAGTACTTCACTGTCATAGTGTATGAATCAGAAGGTAAGGTATTATTTGACTTGATTTGTGTTGTTAACTACTACTGATGAACTGAAAAAGCCACAAGTCACTTTTATAGACATGTGCTCTAGATTAAGGCCCTGGTTCTCTGGGAGGATTGATCAGGAAATCACAAGCCCACCGTGCATGAGGTTACAATTAATGCTATGGTATGTATCAGCTTACGGTGTGAGGACTGCACTAGCAGCATGGGGGATTTCCTGTCAGTGAATCTGTTGATAATTCTGGAATCGTGAAGCCTGTTTCATCAAAAAAGCTAAAAGGATTATTTTCTAGTATCGTTCATGTAACCTAGATGAGAACATTAAAACAAACTATCCAGTTATTTCCATTTACCAGTGATTATAAAAAGAAACTCTTCCAGCCACCTTCACGTTTTTTCAATACAATTATGAGTTGTTGTGACCCACTGGGGAAGTGCATCATAATTTCAGCCCCGTTAATCTGTTAGTTTTTCTGATAATATACATAGTACCCCCATTTATCTGACTTTCAGATCAAGTTTGATAGAAAAATTATCCATCTAAACTTTTCTTAATCACATCCAATTCCAAGACTCTTTAATAATTTAACGAGCAAGACATGACAATATAGCTTTGCGCTGTAGTTGACCAGTGTTATTCAGTGTAGACAAAAGGTTTCTGTACTGAAAAAGGAATTATTATTTATTATAAATAATGGGACTATAGCTATAGGTGAACAAATATAAAACATATAACATTGTTATTTTAAACTGTAACCCATTCCAAACTCTCACTTACACACACGCGCGCACACACACATAGAAACAAATAGAGAAAATAGAGTATTGGCGGAGTTAAAAAGAAAACTGGAATGTCAGTCCAGTTGTCTTTGCTTCCCAATACAATTGTAAATAACTGCAATTTAGATGATCTTTCTTCAGCTAGCCAAATCCTTTGTGTTCAGTTGTCTTTATCTAGAAGTTTCCACTAGTTTGTCGGAAGTGCAGAGCAACTGATTCATTTGGAGAATGTCTCTGATCTATTCATTCAAAAGGCACAGTCCCCGGCAAATGCTACAGGAAAGGTAGCTTTTTTTTTTCAAGATTACATGAGAATTGACTGCAGAGAGCAGGCAGCTTCTGCTGGAGAGAACAATAGCACACTTCTGAGTCTTTCTGTGTGTGTGTCTATCTCTCTCTAACTTGTTTCCAGTTCCAACAGAATCAGTTAGCTGGGTTCCAATCAGCTTTCACTTGTAAACAACTCCTCAGCTCCTGATCATCTACATGTTGCAGGAACCCATAGTCCATAGGGGAGGCGATGTCCAAGTGGCATTATCACTGGACTGTTAATCCGGAGACCAAGGTAATGTTCTGGCAGATGGTAGAATTTGTATTCAATAAAAGCCTGGAGTTAAGAGTCTAATAATGACCATGAATCCATTGTCGATTGTCAGAAAACTGCCATCCTTACCTGGTCTGGCCTACATGTGACTCCAGAACTGCAGCAATGTGGTTGACCCTTGACTGCAATAAATGCTGGCCCAGCCAGTGACACGCTCATCCCATGAATAAATTTTAAAAAGCCACAAAAATAGACTTCACAATAAGTATCAGAGTCCTTGCTGTGAAATTTTGAAGCCATCCTGGTAAATCTCTGCTTTTAAAAACAGTTCTTTCTCAGTGCTGTCCACAGTTTTGAAAGGCACATTTTTTTTTAAAAAAGACATGGTCCTTACAGAGTAAAGGCACAATGAACTAATGGAACTGAAAATAACAGTTTAATTTTTGGAACCTGGATAAGTGATGGTAGCATTGCAGCATGTGCTTGCCTGGATAAGAGTTGGATGAAGGGGAGGTGTTACATATTTAAGCAAAGAGAATCATGTAATAATTATTAGAAGGGTGCATTTGCTATGAACACCGCCACCAGTTGAAGCAACAAGTGTGCATGCACAGGTAGGCAAAGTTGCTGTGCAACATCAATGTTTAATGACAAGAGCAGCAGCCTGTCACAGGGTTGGTGCTGCCGATATAACCACACTGTGATTACACACACTGGACAGAAACAAAGCATTGCAAGCTTCTGAAGGATCTTGGATAATCGAGGCTTCTCTTCATTCTGAGAAGCCAATTTCTCCCACAATGGAATTATAACTGAAATAACATCAGGCTTGGTTTTGCATCTCAGTGTCTCACTTTGAGTTTCTCTCACTCTGTTTCTCGCCCTCTGTTTCTCGCACTCTGTTTCAGCCCCTCTGTTTCTCGCCCTCTGTTTCTCGCCCTCTGTTTTTCGAATTCTGTTTCTCGCCCTCTGTTTCTCGCACTCTGTTTCTCGCACTCTGTTTCAGCCCCTCTGTTTCTCGCAGTCTATTTCAGTCCCTCTGTTTCTCGCACTCTGTTTCAGCCCCTCTGTTTCTTGCACTCTGTTTCTCGCATTCTGTTGCAGCCCCTCTGTTTCTTGGGGATTTCAAAGTGCTGTTCCCTAGGTCCAATTGAAAGGTGAAATCCTGATGAGCGCAAACGTGCAGGCAAAGGACCACACCATACAACTGGCACCCTCAGTTCCTACCCTCAGCTTCACTGTTGCTTTTTTAAATTCTCTCGTGGGACATGGGCATTGCTGGCTGGCCAGCATTTATTGCCTGTACCAAAGCTGGTGGCGAAGGTAGACCCACAATGCGTTAGGAAGGGAACACAGGCCTCCTGGCTCAGAGATAAGGACTCTACCACAGTGTTACACGAGCTCACCACCGTTGTTTGTATGTAGGCAAGTACAGATGCAGACCTATGTTTCCCATTCTGTATGTGTGTAGTGATGTTGGCTGTAGATGCACAGGTGCATTCTGACTTAAAGAAGTTTATCACCAGTGATTAACGGCACCAGGCCCATTTCAGTATTTTGATGAATATCTTTGCATTTGGGCCAATTACTCCTTATTGGAACATAAATGGGTGTAGCCTCTACTGACAAGTCATAGTGAGCCAGTGTAGAACAGCGAGCACACGAGTGTTGGATGAATAGTATTTGGTTTGACCAAGGCTACAGTTAGCATATTTTTCAGCAAAAAGGATATGAAAAGCAATAAAAAGTTTCAAATTTGGATCGAAAGTAGCAAATGCTGGAAATAAACAACAAGCCAATCAGGATCTACAAAGAAGTTAATATTTTGGATTATGCTCTTCACCACAGCCACACTGAACTGATGTAACATACTTTATTTTACCATGACTATCTTGTTTTGCTTTTAGGTACCGAAAACACAAAGCCAGTAAAACAGCACCCCTTGCCATCTTACCTGGAATACAAACGGAACAGCTCAGTCCGACACTATCAGACAAATTATTTCTCAAGCAAATGTGCAGAAAATCCTGATGGCACATTGCAGACCTTTGAAATAAAAGTTGGAGCTCAGATGGACAGGTTGGGAGGGAAGTGTGAGAAGGATCAGAAAACATTCTGTGATGGACCTTTAAAATCTAGAACGTCTTACAGGTCAGATCCCTTGGAGGGATGTGTTCCTTACTCCATATCCTGACGAAACATTTAAAAATTTTACAACTGTACAAAAACTAACCTGTGGATTTTGTTTTTTTCAGAATCAGTGTGCGTGCCTTCACTCAGCTATTTGATGAAGACATGAACAATCCATTGTTTTCAGATACCTATTTCTCTCTGCCTATCACTACTGAGGCAGGTAGGTGTTTGCTTGTGCACACCCTTGTAAACTCCACAGTGGGACAAACCTTTTAAACTTAGCTTCTACTAACTCAGAAGATTCCCAATAGATTATTCGACACATATTATAGACTTCAATCTGCATGCATCAAAATAGATGACAACTATTTGTGTCCTGATTTTAGAACCTCATCTTGGCGTCATAGAAGGAGCAAGTGCTGGTGTGTTCCTGATTGTTGTCCTTATTTCAGTCATGGCTATAATCGTTTGCAGGAGGAAAGTGAAGCCAGCGTGAGTATTTGCACAGTTTTGTGACAAATTCAGCATTTCATATTGATTCACTTAAGAGTCTGAAACTCCTTGAGTTATCTCATGAAAATCCTCAGATCTAGCCCCCGTTCTATTCGGGTTTCATTGCCATAAATGCAGCAGAAACGTGCTTGCATTCTTTCTACTGCAACGCTGCTAAAGCAGGGGATTGTGAACAGCTGTGACGAACCTGACTCCTGACTATAGTCTGTTGCTGCATTATGGGACTCAGTGGTATAAATGTTTATCTCTAGCACTCCCTTAGCACGTTATGTTATGTATCAAAATTGGCAAAGCTAAAAGTTTCTTCCACTGACATTCTATTTGTGCTTCCAGTATTTGAGGTAATTGACATTTGTTTAATTATCGCTGCTGACTTACATCTGATTGCAATTCTGCTTAAATTGACTGTGAATCTTCTCAAAGTGGCCCCCATCAACCAGTATACTTTCAGGAAGTGCAGCAAAAAGCCTGTTTATGTGATCTCCTGCGTCCTACCCCTCAATGTAAACAAAGCAAGAGCAACTCTGAAGACATTCTCAGCCATTGTGAACTTCCAAACTTCTAACCTATTCTAAATAAATTTAGTTGAAACTTTCTAGATTGTGAAGGTAATTCACAATGTTAACCCAAGATCATCACTCAGACTGTGAGTTTCAATTGCCAAAGGAGACAAGATAAAAATTACCAATACCGGTAATGGAGAAACCGGGTCAAACCTTCAGAAACAAAGCATAAAAATAAATGTGGAATAATTAATAATTTACTGAGGAAGATCACACAGTCAGGATAAGTGGGTTCAAAACAATTGGATGAGTTTCTGGATGCAGAGTTGAAGGATATAATGCAAAGCTGGATAAGTGGATTTGATCTGTCAAAACTACAACAACTTATATTTATTTAGCACCTTTACCTGATAAAGATTATCTGTTAAAAGCCTTTAACCAGATAAAAGACACTAACATGGTGGCTCAGTGTTTAGCACTGCCACCTCATAGTGCCAGGGACCTGGGTCTGATTCCACCCTTCAGCAACTGTCTGTGTGGAGTTTGCATATTCTGTCTGTGTCTGCATGGGTTTCCTCCAGGTGCTCTGGTTTCCTCTCACAGTCCAAAGATGTACAGGTTAGGTGGATTGACCATGGGAAGTGCAGAGTTACAGGGATAGGGAAGGGGGGTTGGATCTGAGTGCAGACTGAATGGCCTACTTCCACACTGTGGAGATTCTATGAATCTAAAGTATCTCATGGTGTTTCATTGGATTATTACAAATGAAAGCATGTCACCGAGCAGCATAAGGAGATGACCAAAAGCTTTCGACAAATTAATAGGTTTTAGAGTGTGCATTAAAGGAAGAAAGCAAGGTGGAGAGGATCGGGAGGGAATTTCTGAGCATGGGGCATAGGCAACCAATAGGAGTACAGAGATCTCCAGGGTTTGGGGGGCTGAAAGAGATAGCAGACATAAGGAGGAGCCCGACCAGAGAGAGATTTGGAAAGGATAGTCATTTTAAAATCAAGATGGCTGGGAGCAAGTGCAGGTCAGTGAGCACAGTGTGATAGGGGAAAGTTCCTTGATATGAGTAGCACACAGGCAGCAGTCTTTTGAATGATCTTAAGTTTGATGAGGTTGGAAAGTAGCTTCCTAAACAATCTTGTGTTCTTATTCAATCTATTTGTGATTGCAGGAGTTCTGAATCTAAACCAGCATCAAAGACAAAAGACAGGCTATCATCTGTCAATGTTCCTCTTGTGCAGGGAAGGTGAGAACTTTCTGACTCCACAGCACTTTAAACACTCTCTTTTTATCAAATCAAAAATGCTCAAAGTTAATATTCTCACTGGGGCTTCCTTATCCTTTTCTTTTTTCAGGCAACCTCCAATTTCCAGGTTTGTTTGAATATTTATCCTAGGCATCTGAATCATGGCACGTTTATTGAAATCATAATTTATGTCATTTTTCCTAAGTGAACTCTGCCAAATTCATTTCAGAGAAATTAAGACAAACCAGTTCGAAAACCAATTTACCAAACTTCAAGCAGATTCCAGCTATCTTCTGTCTGAGGAATATGAGGTAGGTTTTGATGTTTTAAATGTTTTAAACATATTTACTTGATTCTGTGTGATGAGAAGTAACACAAATAAGGAAAAACTCCCTGACCACATTAGACTGAGTTATTACTTTCCCTTTGAAAGGATTTAAAAGATGTTGGAAGAAACCAGTCTTTTGACACAGCACTTTTACCTGAAAATAGAGGAAAAAATCGATACAACAATATTCTGCCTTGTAAGTGCAACATTTCTCATGCCACCAGCTTTTATAGATGGTGCATTCCATCTGGAATTTATTGTTAACCAATTCAGAAATGTTTTATAGTTTGAGGACCAGAGTACTCATGGTGCTGCAGGCTGACTGGCAAACTTACTTATTTAACCCTTTGTCTGCTGGGTCATTACTCAGAGGGTGCTTAAACTGTGGAGCAATTTAGATGTTGAGTTTTACTGTAAAGCACCAGTTATCACCAGGAGAAATATGTAATAGGTGACTGCAATGCTGTCATTTGCAATAAGCTTTGTGAGCATTTTAGTGCTACAGTGGTTGAATTATACAAAGGTCTGATGCTTGCAGTTTGATATGATAACCATAGCAATTGATTTATTTCAGACCTTGATTGTACAATTTGTTCTAAACTCTGGGTTAATACACTGTCAATCTCTTGGCTCAGTTGGTAGCACCCCTGCTTCTGAAATTTAGAACACAGTGTGTATAGTCCCTTTGGTGCAGAATCTTCATGTCTCAAAGGCAGTAACCCTGGAGGTGGGAAATGAATATAGTTAGGCAGGGTGATGGTGTTCCAGAGGGCCGTCACCCTCCTATCTCAGCCTGAACTAAGTTCCGAGTGGGAAGGCCCAAGCTCGACCTGCCCACCTCACTGCCAGCTGTCAATTGGTGCCAATTAATGACCACGTAAGGATTGGTTCCCATCTGGTTTGCAAACATCTCATCTTCGGGCGGAATGTAAAAGAGGCAGACCACCCAACCACTAAACCAATGCAGAAAGGCTGTCCATTGAGGGTCCTAGGGGGAAGGTGATCTTCAACCTGCTCTAATTTGTACAGGATTGAGGGACTAGCCAGACATAGGATGGGGGTGGCCACAGTGACTCCACCCCCCCAACTGCTTATATGACCTTCAGCCCCCAAAAGGCCTGAGATTTTGGTCTTTGGAATATTGGGTGTCCTTCTGACAACAGTCACAGGCTTCATGGTAGCGCTGACAAGGTGCAAGATCTGCTGATCTCTGATGGGCTAGTACTCTTGCCGGCCAAGACTTCCATTCCGGGGAAATTGTTTTGGAAGATAGGCCTACCTTTTCAGCAAGCGAGTGAAGCACCCAGTGAAAACCCAAGATCCCTAACAAGGAATCGATCATCTGGGACTGAGATGAGGGGAAATTTCTTCACCCAGAGCCATATGAATCTTTGGCATTCTCTACTGCAGAGAATTTTGGATGCAGTGTATTTAAGGCTGAAATAGATTATGGAGTGTCGGGACATTGAGGGATATGGGAACAAGGCAGTAAATTGATGTTGAGAAGACATGCTCCATTTTGGCATTTTAGGTTCAATTATCTTAGTTACTGTATATGTTAAACTCCTTTGTGATTTTTAAAATATAATCAATATTCAGGTGCAAAACCATGACTTGATATCTTTCACGTGTCTGTTATTGTTTGCAACTAGATGACTCAACGAGGGTGAAATTAACCTACATTGATGATGACCCTTGTTCAGACTACATCAACGCCAGTTACATACCAGTAAGCTGGACTTTTGTTTCAATAAAGTTGTTTTATACTGTTCAGTTAATTTCCATATTTGAATATCATTTAGCTTTTAGTTCACAGGTTTCATTATGTATAAAGTAAGCTGTTTTTGGCAATTCTAGGGATGCAACTTTCGAAGGGAATACATTGCCACACAAGGCCCTCTACCTGGTACCAAAGATGACTTCTGGAAAATGGTTTCGGAACAAAATGTTCATAATATTGTCATGGTCACACAATGCGTAGAAAAGGGAAGGGTAAGCATTTTCTGTTGGTATTCCTTTCAAAACTGTTTGTAGATAATGTTATATGAATGTACTGTCTTGTATGTACAGTAAAACATGACAGGGGAAAGTACAATAATTTAGTGGCTCATCTACATTTTCATGAGGGAACTTTAACAAATTTTATTAACACAATCATTTACAACACATATAAGACAGGACCTGCTTCAACAGCTTTCAACAGGCAGGCTACAGTTCTATGTGATCTGACACCATACTAACGTAACTCCCTATGCACATGCTCAGAAACTATTCTTAGAATGAGGTGATAATTCAACCTTACTGTACAGCTGGGTTACTGAAGTGGACTAATAATTCACAAAACAGCAGTTGAAATCCCACTATGACAGTTTTAAAATTCTCAGTGAAAAGAAATCTGAAATTAAAAAGGCTGATTAGTATCTATAAAGGTGATCATAAAGCAATGGGCTTGCTCTAAAATTCCAACTGGTACTTTAAAGGCAGTTTGCTGTCCTTACGCTATCTGACTTATATGGAATTTCAATTGCATACCGAGGTAATTGGTTTTAATAAGAGTTCCTGATGAAAAGAAATTCGGAAGAAGAGACTTCGAAGTTGAAATGTTAACTCTGTTTCTCTGTCCAAAGATGCTGCCAGATTGTCTGAGCTTCTCTAATATTTTCTGTTTTTATTATTGTTTATTTTTAACTGCCCTCTGAAGTAGCCTAATCTGTCAATTACTTGTATCAAAAAAAGGGAAAGGTTTATAACCACTTTTTCAATGCAGCTAGGAATCTGTCACAGATGTTTATAGATGTAAATAGGGCCTATTTTTCCTGGAATGTTGGAGCATGAGGGGTGACCATATAAAGGTTAATAAAATTATGAGGGGCCTGGATAGATTGAATAGCCAAGATCTTTTCCCAGGGTAGGGGAGTCCAAAACTAGAGGGCATAGTTTTAAGGTGAGAGGAGAAAGATATAAAAGGAACCTAAGGGGCAACTTTTTCATGCAGAGGGTGGTGCGTGTATGGAGAGAGCTGCCAGAGGAAGTGATGGAGGCTGGTACAATTACAACATTTAAAAGACGTCTGGAATGGTATATGAATAGGGAGGGTTTAGACGGATATGGGCCAAATGCTGGCAAATGGGACTGGATTAATTTAGGATATCTGGTCGGTATGGGCAAGTTGGACTAAAGGGTCTGTTTCCAGAATGTACATCTCTATGCTCTACAAAATGTCAACCTTGACATTGACATCGATATCCTGATGACAAGTTTTTTAAAATTCCATGACGATTTTGCAATTTCCTGTTTTCACGGTGGACGATCAATGGAAACCAAAGAGAAACTGGATTAATAGGTATTACTATCATTTCTCTGAGGTTTCAACAGCACCCATTGGAAATTCAAGAAGTTTTTGTGATTAATTCAAAAGTTGAGATGGTCAATTGCCTTTTTGTCAGCATGAGCAACTTTAACCCTGGTGACAGTTTGTTTTATATGTTTTCATGTCCAGGTAAAATGTGATCATTATTGGCCCTTTGACCTTGACGCTTTGTATTATGGAGATCTCATTGTTCAGATGCTGTCAGAATCAGTCTTACCAGAATGGACAATCAGAGAATTCAAAATTTGTAATGTAAGGGTTTTTGAATATCTTTATAGAAAATATTAGTCAATCAAATTGTTTATATTTAAACCTTTCGTCTCCAACCTTTTCAGGTGTCAAATGTATGTTTTCATCACCAAGTTCTCTGTGTTCTACATATGTTTACATTCAGCCTGTTTATTCACTGCATTTTGTAATGAAGAAGAGCTGGTTTGACCGACTGCCATCAGTGTTTGAAAAGGGGGCTTAGTTAGCTCCATTGAAACAGTGAAAGAACTGCTAATGCTGGAAATCAGAAACAAAGACAGAAATTGCTGGAAAATCTCAGCACGTCTGGCAGCATCTGTAGAGAGAAATCAGAGTTAATGTTTCAGGTCCAGTTCTGAAGGAGGGTCACTGGACCCGAAATGTTAACTCTGATTTCTCTCCACAGATGTTGCCAGACCTGCTGAGATTTTCCATCAATTTCTGTTTTTGTTTGTAGTTATCTCAGTTAGCTAGCTGACTAGGGTATAGTGCAGGATAAAGCCAACAAGATGGGTTCAATCCCCATACTGGCTATGGTAGTTCAATGAGGATCTGTCTCCTTATCTTACCTCCATGTTCAAGGAGTGTTTACCTCAAGCTGTATATAACCACTGGCATCTTTCTCTCTCTCTCTCACTATAATTGAGCAAGGTGTTTATGGTTCTTTGTGGCTCCTTATAATTACCAGTGTTTAAATTGCCTGCAGTGATACAACCTTGGGTTTGATCTGCCTGACTCGTCTTTTGTTGACCAGCCCCTCATAAAGCCACTACAAGGTTTTGGACCCCAAGGTTCAGTAACGCAGAAAGATGAGTTCTTTAGACTGTGCTGAATTGACTCTTAGTCTGCTGCATCAAAGGCTGTGCCTCATCTAGAGTGAGCATTGTCTGACAATCAGGAGTTCTCACAAACTCTTTAATCGCTCATATATTACAGTAATTTCTGTCGTACATGTTCTTCCAACCTCTGTCTTAGCAGTGTCTGCTGATGTCAATGTTATTCATCATCATGTCATTAACACATCTATTCTCATTATACCATAGGTACATCTTGGTTAAGATCTTTGTTCTTATAATTTAGGAGGATCAATTGGACTGTGCTCGAATTGTTCGTCACTTTCACTACACTGTTTGGCCAGATCATGGTGTACCAGAAACAGCACAATCTTTAATCCAGTTTGTACAAACCGTGAGAGATTATATTAACAGAACACCAAACTCTGGACCCACAGTTATACATTGCAGGTACAAATCGGGAGTGATATTTTCAGTTATAAAGTATTAATGTGTAGCGAATGACTAACTGCAGTGATAATGCAGTCGAAATGATAGAGCACATGAAGCGATGGGTGCAATTTTTAACAAGCTGTTCAGGCATTCAATGATACTCTGTGAGACCTGAGGCCAAATGAAAACTACAGTTTAGTCCATGCAAGGCACCATTAAGATAAAGAATCTGATGTTATCACCAGGAACAGCAGCTCAGAGGCTCTTTAAAGGGCTGAATACCACTAAAAATGCCTGATAGGGTTCACTGGACTGGCTGCACAGCAACTTGATGGCTACTGCTTATCATGGTTAATACCCTGTCTGAACAACAACCAGCTGTTGGGAATGCAACAAAGCAGTGATGTGGATTTCAAGCATTTAAAGGGATATCAATAGTTGATGTTTAAACACTGCTGAAGCTTTGAAGAATACTAGGACACTTTTTCAAGACTTCACCAAAACACTCTCAACATTCATCCTGGACATTCTTTGAGGACTTCATCTAAAAGGTGTTCTCCTGGTCCTCATCGGGCACCTTGCAGGAGTCATCAGGAGAAACTGACTACTTATTAAGAGACTGCAAGAGGAATGGAGGTAGGAGGTGAGGTCAGGCAGAGCAGTGCCGGCAACTGCAGGAGAGAGCGAGAGATGAGTGGTTCCAATGCTTTCCCTGTGCTACATGTCATCTGTCCTCCCAGGGGCCTCCTCTATCAAAGCCTGCAGGGCTGCCTCCAAGAACCTGTATGTCCTCTCCATCAGTCCCTGAGCCATCCTGCAAGGTGCCATTCTGTGCCAGCCAGAGCATTCCATATTTTCAGTAAAAGTATGTACAAGGATCCCACATAGACCATCCAATCAGCATCCCAGTGATAGACCTGCAAGTGTCGGATTTAGAACATTCAGGCAAACTTGAATCATAGTAATCATCACTCAGGACCAAAATTGTGTGCTAAATCCAGATTGCAAAGTGGTGCCTTGCATTGACTCAGCGCCCATTTAAAGCTTATTTTAGCAAGACTTGGCAAGCTCAGTTGGTAGAGACTGGGGTTCTTAACACGAGGGTCATGGATTTGAGACAATGCTGGGTGTTGTCAGCCTTCACTATTGTTATTTCCTTGTGTCAAGCCCAGCAGTGCATCCCTTCGGCATTAGTCACACCTACTCCAGTAGTGTGAACTAACATCTCTGAGCAGTTTGATTAGAAAATACGTTAAATTTAAAAAAAAATTAAAGCTTATTTTGGGGCTCTCTTGTGGTGCAATGGTGGTGTCCCTATCCCTGGACCTGGAGGCCCAGGTTCAAGTCTTACCTGCTCCAAAGGAGTGTAGTAACATTTCTGAACAGGTTGATTAGAAAAATAGCTTTAAAAAATATCACAGCTTATTTTGACATTTGGCTCTCATGGCACAGTGAAGGTGTCCGTGTCTCTGGACAAGCAGGCCTGGTTCAAGTCCACTTGCTTCAGATGTGTGTAATAATATGGCTGAGCAGGTTGGTTAGAAAATAAGAAAAAAAGATTTAAAGCTTATTTTCATATTGGGTTCTTGTGCGCTGGTAACGTCCCTACCTCTAAGCCAGAAGGCCCTGCCTTCAAGTGTCACCTGCTCCAGAGGTATGTCATAACATCTTTTGAACAGGTTGATTAATATATGTTTAAAGTTCATTTTCACCCTTTGTACAAAATAACATTTGAATGACAGCCATGCAATAAATTCAAACCATATGCCACTGTTGATGCTTCAGGCAAGATCTTTATATTGTGGGAAAGATTGTTGCAATGTTGAATACAGTCTTTTGCATTGATATTATCACCATCCTACATTGAACTGTTCATTGATGAATCATAACTTATACACAGATACCATTTTCTACGTATCAAGTCAATGGATGTTTGTTGGAAGTGGAACATGTAGCCAGTTTAAGCATGCAGTGTTGGCAACAAATATTCCTAGATTTAATGCATCTCATTCAGCTGCAGATTCGGGCTTCTTGACAGTTATTTACTTTAACACTGGAATTTCCTAACCTCAAATGTAGCAGAAGAAGTAAATTAGGTCATAATTTGACATAAGCTCTAGAACACTATTAAGAGGTTACAAGTCTGATTATCTCTCAGGTGACCAGTCTTTAAATAATACTGTGTTGTGGGCTTGAACCATAAGGAGTTAGACAGAAATCAGCCAAATTTAATGCAACACAGTGGAAAAGAGTTTTGACACCATTGGTTTGGCCTAGATTTGAATTTAGGCCCTCAGGATGAAAGGACAATGCAGGAATATTTATTGATTGAACTACGTTTTTTGGTTTCCTCCGGATGCTCTGGTTTCCTCCCACAATCCAAAGATGTGTAGGTTAGGTGGATTGGCCATGCTAAATTGCTCCGAGTGTTCAGGGATGTGTAGATTAGGTGGGTTAGAGGGGGATGGGTCTGGGTGGGATGCTCTGAGGGTCAGTGTGGGCTTGTTGGGCCGAAGGACCTTTTTCCACACTGTAGGGATTCTATGATTCTATACGTTTTGTTCCTTATTTATTTGCTTCTTATTTTAGATTTTTCTTTCTTCTTACACAGTGCTGGAGTTGGTCGGACAGGCACATTTATTGCTTTAGACAGAATCCTTCAGCAGTTGGAGAACAAAGACTCTGTCGACATTTATGGAACAGTTTATGACCTGAGGCTTCACAGGGTTCATATGGTGCAAACTGAGGTAATGGAATTTGATAGCACTGTAACAGAATTCTGTCATGCGTAATTTAGCCTTGCAACATCTAAATTAATTCTAGCATGTTATTCTTTTAACACTTGTCTCAAGTTATCTTAAGTAGACTTTACTGTGAAAGAGGTCCTCAGTCAGACAGCATGTGTGAGATTCTTGTGTAGTGGTATGGCAATATTAAATGATGCAAATCTAACTATGATGGCAATAATGGTAGTAAAAGTCAGTTCTCCAGTATAATCTTATTTAAATAATTATCCACAGCGCCACGTGCCAGATTTCAATATATGAAGGAGCACATTACTCTGGATGCAGACAATTGCAACATAATTGGGAATTAATTGGAAAGTAACATAAGAAGGAAATGACCCATTTTTACATTGTAGTTAATTAGTTAAGTCACATATCGTTTGGTCTTTTTCCAGCTCTTATCACTATGTCCCTGTGCACTCACACTATGACACTAGAACGGAAAACTATCACCTTCCCTCAGTCACTTAACCTTTCCTCCTCATCCTCAATCCTCTTTCCATCACCCTTGTAACATTCAAGCCACACAACACCACCCTTGGTCAGCCTCCCCATTTTGCCATCCAGCACCAGTGGGGTGAATGGAGGCCAGGGTATGGTCGACACACCAGCAGTGGGCTCCCCATTGGTCCACAGTCATCAGTCAGGAAGGAGGACCCAAAGGCCAAATTGACTGTGCTGGCCAGATCTTCACTGACCTTCTGGGCATAGTTCATTTCCGGGAGACAGAATGGGACTCGTGAGTGGAATATTTTTAAAGTTGCAGTGGAGAACAAGAGGAACCAGCTCTGGATTGTCCAGTGCCAAGTATGGCAATGACCAGAAGGGCAACACAGGGCAGGGTCAGGCAAGTCAGAACGGTGGCAACCAAGTGCCAAAGTAACACCAAGAAATGGCACATAACTAGATGGACCACACCAAGAGTCACTTACTTGTAAATGACAAAGTTATTTGGGGACATCATAGCAATCAGTCGCTGAACCCATATCATCTTCTGAAAGAAAATGTTTGCCCCTTCCCATCCCATGGAATGGGGAATAATCCTATGCTGATGGCCTTAAAGAATTCAAATGCGATTTTCAAAAGCTTCGATGATTGGACATGACTCACTACACACCCTGACAGCCCCCGGGAACCAAGTTTGTTGGACTCAGTTCCGTTGCTGCATTTCCACAAGTACAAAGGGCAATTTGTTGTACATGTGGTGCTAAAAGCTTCCTAGAAAAAGCAATCAACATTCATAAAGCGAAAGCCGTTTCCTTCAATCATTGTACTTCCAAAGCACCCTTGACTTGCTGAGCATTCACCCTGACCCTCCATCTATCAACCGTGGCCTGCCTTTGGTTAATCTTGACTCTCCCACCCTCACCATGGACCTCCATTCAAACACCCCTGATCAAACTCAGTCATGCTTGAGCTGTTTTTAGTAAAGTTTCATCTTCCTTCTGTCAGCTAACTTCCTTCCTCTGTTCCTTATGACCCTTAGGAACACCAAGACCAAATCTATAGGCTTAAGGTAGCCCTACCTCAATCTTGGGGGATAGCCTCCACCCTCAAGTCTAAAAGTCAAGGGTTAATGCTGAGATATGCATTAAGTACCACCCAACATGATGATGTCACATGGACCCAGCAGGAAAACCATTTTGGATCTTGTAGGAGGCAGATCTAGCATCAGGTTCTGCCTCATAATCTCAGCAACAATGTATATCAAACCAATATCACACAGTGAACTAGTTTGTTTACGACAGGAGCCTCTTCTTGTTAGATTACTAGGTGGTTTTCCTCTAGCATATTAGACCGGGCAAGCCATATAGAACACTAGGAAGACAGAGGATGGTGGCAGCAAATCTATCAGATGAATCTTACCATGATAAGCTGTAGTGACGATTCCCTTGCAACATGAATTACACCCCTATCACATTTGCCACACCCAGATGATGTAAGAGAAACAAACAGCGTGGTCCTCATGCTCAGTCATTTCAGTTTGGTAGATGTTTATCATGGTTTGTGCCCAACCTTTTTGAGGTTGTGGCTTCTACAAACCTTTTGCTATTTGAATGTCACAATCAAACATCCATGTACTTCAGGCAAAAATTTCTTATGTCTGTCCAAAGTTCAAATGAAAACACGTGTCAGCCACAAAATGGGATTTATTGTTAAACCTACTGAACATGATGTAAATGTGGCATAAGGCCCAAGAAAGATAGACTCATATATTTATAGAAGGGCAAGAATAAACAAAATGGTAATTTTTTAGGACCTGGTTGCATATTTTAGTGCGAATGTCCTCACAGTGTAATGTTTATGTTGGTATTCTTCCATCCAAGAGAGGTGATAGATACTCAGCAAATAAATCAATTTAGAAACACTGTGTGCATTTGGGAAATGAAAAGTATTTTCAAAGACAGCTATCAAGGAAGTGATCCAAAGGTTCACATGCTATCCTCTGGAGTGTGGAAATCCTGAGGAATATGATGCAAACAACGCAAATTCTCTTCTGTTAATCATGTGAACTGCAAAAAGCCATGACCCACAATATCCTTGCTACTGCTTCTAGTCCATAACATCAACACAAATGGATTTTCCACAATTATTCCAATAAAAATACTCAAGAGAGGGAAAATATCCTTTTGGTTCTAAAATAGCAAAAACCCAAGAAAAACCAAGAAGAGAGAAAAGTTTAATATTGAATTGCAACAAAAGAACAGAACTGAATTATAAATACAAACAAGAATATCAATCGTAATTATCTCCCTTCATTCTGCTGAAAGATCCATCAATCAATTAGTTGAAAATTCATAGAAACAGACAGAACTTATCCCATGTGACAAGATATGATTTGAAGGCCGTAAACGCTTTTAAAATCTGGGCTGATATTTTATGTGTGAAACCTGTGAATGAGCTGTAACATTTATCTATAATCAAGTCTCAGTGCCAGCCTTAAAGCAATATGCAAAGTGTCAAGTAAATGACTTAAAACCTTTATGGGGATTAAAAAGCAAAGAGAGAAACTAAGTTCATTGATGCCTGTACTTTTATTCCAGTGTCAATATGCATACTTACATTTGTGCACAAGAGATGTTTTAAGGAGTAGAAAGCTACGAGGTGAACAAGAAAATCCATTGTTTCCAATATACGAGAATGTCAACCCAGAGTATCATAGAGGTATGCACATAATCCTCGGGGGTAACAGTTCCATGGAATAGTCTGCATTTTGTTTATTGAAAAATGTTCAGCAATTTCCTATTTATCTGATTTAGCAATCGATGTGAGCTATTTTGCAGGCATTACACTCAGTGGCTTTGATGTTAATTTTAACAGCAGTACCAGTGTTTTGTCAAGTAATATCATTTGCTCAGCATATGTGGGGTGGTGCCGTATACCAGAATGTTACCAGGCTATAGAAATAAAAGACTTTTTTGTACCCAGCTGTTATAAATATTCTACGGAAGTACCTGTGGGTACTCACAACTCTGTTCCAATGAGACATAGCACTAAACTCCCTTAACAGTCTCAGAGAGGTCTACTTGACACTGTACAAAATGCCGAGAAATATTCTATTCAGACCTCCCGCTGGTCTGTCCAATACTTAACAAAAGTTTTATTGCTGCCTTTGAAATGGTTTTCTTCCTGCAGTTACAAAACAATTACTGAGAAAATTGGTCAATCAAATTTAGAGGAACTCCTGACCAATTACCCAATCTGAGGAAGGGTCACTGGATCCAAAACATTAACTCTGTTTTGTCCTTCACAGATGCTGCCAGACCTGCTGAGTTTTTCCAGCAACGTTGTTTTTGTTCCTGATTTACAGCATGCGCAGTTCTTTCAGTTTTTAATTACCCAATCATCTTTTTGTATTACTGCCAGTGGACAAAGAACCAAGGTTGAGCTTATTTTCCTGCAGCAGATTTAAAAATTGTTTGTGTTCTTGCATCTTTAAAACTGAACTGCTAGTTTTAATCGAATGATCGCATGTGATGGGTGGGAGGGATACTAGAGAAAGGAAATTTTAAAAAATGCTTACTGACTCCTCTGCATATGTTAAAATATTTTCCAGCCCTATCTCATTGCCAGTTTACCCTTGTTTCTGGTTAAATACATCAGTATGGAACAGCTAGGAGGCAGAAAGGAGGTGGATTCATTGTCTGCTGTGAGGAAATATTTTTACAGGAAGTAACATCAGACTGAATTAGTACAAATGACTGTGTCTCAGTAACCTATGGACTTTAAATATAAGATAAGCATGTTAACCTCTTCTGAATTGGCCCAGTTTAGTCAATATATTGATATGGACTTAGCCAGAGTTCATTTCTATCTCCAATTTTCTCCATAAATCTGCAAATCGCGTTCATCACTCACTTATATGATTAGCAGAAAAAGATGTTGAGCGCATCCATCCAATAAAGATTTGCTCAACTGAATAGACCAACCATGTTGCACGAATGCAACAGAGAAAGGAGAGAGAAAAGATTGAGTGGGAGGAAAAACAGGCTGCATGGAGATAGGTAGGCCAAAAAAAAAGTTCAGGTGGAAGCTCCTTACAGACGACATGTAAAAGTGATTTTCTTCGTGGACAGGGACAATATGTAGAATGGCAGGAGAATCCTAGCTTCCATTGGTCCCTCAGCCAAGAGTAAAAATAAATGTCTTGGTCATTTAATTGCTGAAGCTTGCTATGCCGACATTGGCGGTCTCATTTCCAACATTATAACAATGAATGAGCTATAATACAACATAAATTGTATGTCTTCCTTGTTTTTCATTTTATATTACTGAACGACTTTGATATGGTATTAAAACAGACATTGCTGGAGATACTCAGCAGGTCTGGAAGTAAATATCTCCACAGATGTTGCCAGCCTTCTGAATTTCTCCAGCAATTTCTATTTTTGTTTCAGATTTCCAGCATCTGCAGTTCTTTATTTTACTTTAATATGGTTTTGTCCCAATTTATAATGTGCGGCCCACTCTGTAGTGCTAGCTAAACACCAGGAATTGTAGTGATTTGAAAACTGTGACTGTAACATAAATTTCTATCTACTGACTGCTCAGAATGACAGACTAAAATTTAATTTTGTCAAGAAGCAGGAAAAGGTGCTGGGTGGCTGTTGAATACTGAGGATGTTGATAGCCAGAAAGAAAGGAATGTGTACCAGGGAGATTCATTAAGGAAAACGATTAATTGATTTGGTTGTTACATTTGTAGGTTTTTTCTCAAAGTGTTTCTCTGAGGTTCAACCTCCAGTGGTCATTCCGTAGGTAGGTTTGATTCCCTATGACCCAGGCATACCAAAGCCCTGAGAAGGTATTCAATATTAGCCTGGAGTGAGGGGTGCAGTAGCACAGTTGTAATGGCACTGGATTAGTAACCCAAAACCCCAGGCAAATGTTGTGGGCACATGAGTTTGAATCCCATCACAGCAGGTGGTAAAATTTGAATTCAATATAAATCTGAAATAAAAAGCGTATAACCACTGTCAATTGCCACTTTAAAAAAAATTGGTTTCAAATATGTTTTAAGGAAGAATATCTGAAGGAAATTTGACCTCCATGTGACTCCAGACCCACAGCAATGCAGTTGACACTTAACTGCTGTCTGGGCAATTACGGACGGTCAATAAATGCTGGCCTAGCCAGCAACATCCCATGTGCAAATTAAAATAAATGTGATATTACAGATTAGGAGGTAATGGATTATTTTCCAGTAATTTCTCAAAAGGCAGTATCAGCGATTAGTAATTATGATACAATGAGAATGTGTGGATTTATATTTCAAAATGTGGAGAGAATGATGACTAATAGTTCTTTACATTTGCTGACTTCGCAGACTTTCTGTTTGGACGCCACTGAAGAATGTAGAGAAATTGTCTTCTGATGTAATGAACCTCATCTGCAGTACTGCTGAAGATGCACTAAGTAAATATTAGGTCTGGCATTTCATGGTGTGCATAATTTATTTGCCTGGTATTCATTTTGGGTAATTTGTAATTTAATTGTATTAGAGATTATTGTATATACTTATATATTACAAATAAATATTTCTTATATTATGTATATTTTTAAAACTGATGAATTATGTATTTTATTTTACTTATTATAGAATTTATATTGTAAGTAAAAACAAATCTTATGATTTTGTTTATTAATTACTTTGATTTTTAAAGAGATTTATATTCACAATGTAATATTCTCTACTATACAAATTGTTTTAAATGAGTACAGTTGACATTTGGAAGGAAAATTGTAACTGGATGTACTTGAAAG
This sequence comes from Rhincodon typus, assembly GCF_021869965.1. Lineage (NCBI taxonomy): Eukaryota > Metazoa > Chordata > Chondrichthyes > Orectolobiformes > Rhincodontidae > Rhincodon > Rhincodon typus. Next base: position 41,956,743 of record NC_063349.1, read on the forward strand.
ATAGTGTGCTGACACATTGAGTCCTTACACTGGAGAGATATTTGAGGACTAAAGAGTTTGAATAAATCTTATGGTTCAGCTTTGAAGGCTATGGTGTGATGTTATTTAACATCAGGCCTGTAGTCTCCCCAGTGTTTTAGCCGTTAAAACATTTGCTTTACGGAAGTTAAAGTCTCAGCACTATGTAGCACTCAAAGCTGCTGGCCACATGTGTGATCAGTTACAACAGTTTGTACCTGTGAAAATGGGAACCTCACAGCAATCATTACCTAAATTGGAATAGATAGGAGAGAGAAAGAGACAATGAACATTGTATGGAGCGTCCCATTCCACCAGAAGCACCCTGTCAATAAGCATGGACAATCATTGACCATAACAGAGAAGTCACAGATTTCATTTTCTCACTTTATTGCAATCAGAAGATACTCAGAAGATGATAACTTTTTGGTGATTTACAGTGAAGAACTATTATTCTAAGAAATATGAAGTTTATAAGAGATAAGAGCAGGAGTAGCTTATTTGACCTATTGACCCTTCTTTTGTCACAAAACATGACCATTGTTAACAAAACAGAAATTGCTGGAAAATCTTAGCAGTCTTTTTTGCATCTGTAGAGAGAAAACAGAGTTAGCATTTCAAAACTGAAGAAGGGTCACCAGACCTGAAACATTAACTCTGATTTCTCTCCAAAGATGCTGCCAGACCTGCTGAGATTTTCCAACAATTTCTGTTTTGTTTCTGATTTCCAGCATCCACAGTTCTTTTGGTTTTTTTTTAATGACCATTGTTAACCTGATTGTGGCTTTAACTCCACTTTCCTAACTGTCTCCATAACCTTCAAATCCATTGGATCAAAAATCTGTCTACCCAGCCTAGAATGTATAGAATGACTTAGCTTTCACTGCTCTCTGTGGAAGGGAATTCGAAAGACTAACAACCCCCCAAGAGAAGAATTTCCTCTTTTTCTGTCTTAAATGGAAGATAGCTTATTTTTAAGTTGTGCCCCTGGTTCTAGATTCCTCCATGAGGGAAAACATCCTCTCAGCATCCACCCTTTCAAGCCCCCTCAGACTCTTATATGATTCAGTATGATTGCCTCTAAAAAGTAAGAAATAACAAGGGGAACAGAGAACTGGTGGGAATAATCTATGTGCCCCTTAGCAGCAGCTTTTCAGCAGGGCAGAGAATAAATCATGAGATAATGAGAGCATGTAAAAAATGCAGTACATTAACCATGGATGGCTTTAATATTTATGTAGTTTGTGAAAAAAATCAAATCGGCAAATGTAGCCATGAGGAAGAATTCGTAAATTGTATTTGGGATAGTTTCTCAGAACAATACGTCTGGATCCAACCAGGGATTGGATTATTTTGGATCTAGTAATGCGTAATGAAGCAGGTTTAATAAATGATCTCAGAGTAAGAGATCCTCTAGGAAATATTGAGTACAACATGGTAGGATTTCACATTCGGTTTGGAAGTGACAAACTTGGGTCAGAAACATCTGCTGTAAGCTTAAGTATGGGCAATTACATATGGATGAGGGGTGAGCTAGCAGAGAGAACAGAGGAAGAAGTTTAGCAAAAAAGACAGCTGAAGAACAATGGCAGATGTTTAAGAAAATGTTCAAGACTCACAATAAGTTTATATCTCAGTGAGAAAGAAGAAATCTAGGAAGGGGTAAAAACTGATCATGGTTAACTAAGGAAGTTAAGAGAGTATCAAATTGAAAAAAAAACACAGAATGTGGCAAAAATTGGTGGCAAGTAAGGAAGCTTTAAAATCCAACAAAAGATGACCAAAAAAAGGAGAAAATAAACTATGAGGACAAATTATATAATATAAAAGCATACAATAAGATCTTCTTTAATTTTTCTTTAAAAATAGAAAAGAGACGCTAAAACGAGTATAGCCCCTTAGAGCTCAGCAGGTCTGGCAGCAATGGAGGAGTTCTGAGGAAGTGTCACCGGACCCGAAATGTTAACTCTGATTTTTCTGTACAGATGCTGCCAGACCTGCTGAGCTTTTCCAGTGACTTCTGTTTTTGTTCCTGATTTACAGCATCCGCTGTTCTTTCAGTTTTTATATGCCCCTTTAGAGAATGAAGTCAGAAGTTGCACAACACCAGGTTATATTCTAACAGATTAATTTGAAATTACAAGCTTTCGGAGCATACTTGATGAAGGGGCTATGCTTTGAAAGCCTGTGATATCAAATAAACCTGTTGGACTATAACCTGGTGTTGTGTGACTTCTGATCTTGTCCACCCCAGTCCACCACCAGCACCTAGACATCATGTCATCAATGGCAAAGGAGTTGAATAAGTACTTTGCATCAGTGTTCAGTGTAGAGATACTAATAGCATTCCAAATTTTTAAAATATTTAAAGGGCAAAAGAGGAGAGGAAATAAATACAATATATATCACTAGAGAAAAGTACTTCTGAAATTAATTGATCTAAAAGCCAATAGGTCTCTTGGACCTGATAGGTTGCATTGTGGAATTTTACAGGAAGTGGATAAAGATGCAGTGGATACACTAGTCATAATCTTCCAAGAATTCTTAGATTCAGGAAAATAATGTAACACTTTATTCAAAAAGAGAGGGAAACAGAAAAGACTAACTATAGGACAGTTAGCTAATATCTGCCATTGGCAAAATATTAGAGTCTGTTATAAAGGAGGTGTTAGTAGCACATTTAGAAACAGAATTAAATCAAGCAGAGTCAGCATGGCTTCATGAAGGAGAAGTCATGCCTGACAAATTTATTATAGTTCTTTGAGGAGGCAACAAGCAGGACAGGCAAAACGAACCAATAGGTTTAATATATTTGGCTATTCAAAAGGTATTTGATGAAGGATCACACATAAGGCTATTTCATAAAAGCTCATGGTGTTTTGGGTAGTATATTAGCATGGATAGAGAAGTGGATAACTATAGAAGACAACAAGTTGCTACAAAGGGACATTTTCAGGATGGCAACCTGTAACAAAATGGAGTGCTACAGGGATCAGTACTGGTGCCAGAATGTATAATAGCTTGGATGATATAAGTTGAGTATAATAATGGAAGCTGATGACACAAAAATAGGAGGGAAGGCAATTAGTGAGGATGACATAAAGAGTCTACCAAGGTATAGGCTAAACAAGTGGACAAAAACATGACAGATGGAATATAATATGCGTTTATGCACTTTATGCATTTAATGGAGGAAGACTGCAGAAAGCTACAACCAGATGGATGTGTGGTTCCTCATGCATGAATCATAATAAACCAGCATCTAAGTCCAGTGGGTAGTAACGAAGGTGAATGAACTGTTGGCCTTTATTTCAAAGGGAATGAAGTATAATAATAGGGAAGTATTGCTAAAACTATACAAAGCACTAGTCAGACCACAGCTCGAATACTCTGAATAGTATTGGTATCTTATCAAAGGAAAAAATATACAGGCAGTTCAGAGAAGGTTCACTAGGTTGATAAAGGTCTGAAGGGATTTGCTTATGAGGAGATATTGAATAAGTTGGGCATGTATCTCAGAGTAAGGAATCGTCCAATTAAGACAGAGATGAGGAAGAATTCTTTCTCTCAGAAGATGTTCAATCTGTGGAATTCTTTACCGCAGAGGGCTGTCAAAGCTAGGTTATTAAATATATCCAAGGCTGAGAAAGACATATTTTTAATCAGTAATGGAATCAAGCATTATGGGAATAAGGCAGGAAAGTGAAGTTGAAGATGATCAGATCAACCATAGAGTCATACAGTCATAGAGATGTACAGCTTAGAAACACAGCCTTTGGTCCAACTCGCTCATGCCGACCAGAAATCCCAAATTAATCTAGTTCCATTTGCCAGCATTTGGCCCACATCCCTCTAATCCCTTCCTATTCATGTAACTATCCAGGTGCCTTTTAAATGTTGTAATTGTACCAATCTCCACCACTTTCTCTGGCAAAGCAGACTCAATTGGCTGAATGGCATACTTCTGCTGTTACAATTATGGTCCTATATCCTCATTTATTAGTGCAAGGGAATATTAAAGAATCTTAATTGTTGATTCTGTTTGGCCAAAACTTAATTTACAACTTTATACAAAAACACCAATGTTGGCCAACTATTTGCGCAACAATATTTCTTGTTAGTAGTAAATTAGTGTGGTTTCCTTAAAAGCTTCATCAGCACACAGACAAGAGTAATGTTATTGCCCACTTGTAAATTCCCCTTCATTGTTAGGAGTATAGAAACATACAAATAGGAGTAGGCCATTGAGCCCATCAAAGCTGCTCCACCATTTGAAACAATCGTGGCTGATTGAACACTTCAATGTCAAAAACAAAAACGGGAATGGCTGGAAAAGCTCAGCAGGTCTGCCAGTATCTGTGGAGAGAAATCGGAGTTAAAATTCTTCCTCAAACTGAGAAAGGGTCACTCAACCTGAATTGTTAACTCTGATTTCTCTCCACAGATGTGGCCAGACTTGCTGAGCTTTTCCAGCAATTTCTGTTTTTGTTTCTGATTTACAGTATCTGCAGTTCTTTCGGTTTTTATTCAACACTTCAACGTGTTGCATATTAACTGATATGTACTTCCGTCCACTTTAGCCTAAAGATAGGAAAGCAAAGCTCTGGTTTCCTCAATCATGTATTAATTTATCTTTAATTTATGTTGATAAAGTTCAGTGAAATGATGCAGTTTTTGTAATATGGACAATTAAAATGCAAGCTTAAAAGAGTTTGTCAAATTTATTTCATCCCACTTTTCTTTCTACTTTACCCATTTGTATCTTATCAAAATCTCCATGCCACCATTAATAATGTTCAGTTTTATGAGGATGAAGCATTAGGTTGACATAACAGCTACTTTGGAATATTTTCTTATCCAGTCCAAACCCAGATAGGGGAGAAAGACGGAACATTCTAACAGGACTAATATCCCATCATGGCCTGCTGGTGTTAATCAAGTCTGGTGTTTCACATTAAAACAATTGCCTCTCATGCTCCTCTGGTGAAACCAGCTGTTCAATTTCCAGCTCAATTACAGATGTGAGAATTCTTGACTGATGGGAGGCTAATCTGAATATTTGGCACTCAGCGGGTAGTTGCCAGGCAGGATGCCAGCACATTGTAATTGTCCTGAGGCCCAAGGACCATTTAGAAGCAGCTCATTGACCTCAGGGAGGAAATCAACTGGTGTCTACGCTGGGCTAGCAGCAGTTAGTTTCTATTGATTAGACTGGGTTGGGGGTTGTGTGGTGATGAAGCTTTCCTGTTTGGCAAAGGGCGATTTAACCTCCAGCTGGGATAGCTGTGGCCCATAAATACTGCTCCTACAAAAGTTTCTTCAACTTGGTTCTCTCTCAGTGGCTTGTAGTTGCCCCCTCCAGTTAGAATACACAAGAAGTAGAAATGGGTGGAACATATGTGGTAACACAATGTAGAGCTGGAGGAACACAGCAGGCCGGGTGGCATCAGAGGAGCAGGAAAGCTGACATTTTGGGTCGGGACCCTTCTTCAGAAAAAATGTGGTGATGCTCAGCCCAATTTTAACCTCCAAAGTATTCATGGAATTTCTACAGTGCAGTAAGAGGCCATTTAGCCCATCAAGTCTGCGCCAACACACCATATCCACCCTCCTAACCCATGACCCCACATGGGGTTTTTACCATGGCTACCCACCTAAACTGCACATTCGTGGACACTACAGGGAAATGTTTAGCATGGCTAATTCACCTAACCTGCACATCTTTGAACTGTCAGAAGAAACTCGCCAGTGAATGTGAAAACTCCACATAGATGGTCACCTAATGCTGAAATTGAACCCAGGTACCTAGCACTGCAAGGCAGTATTGCTAACCACTGAGCCAGCCCCAAATTCCTCAAATCTAATTTAGGAAAGTGATCTTACACCTCCTTTGACTTTCGGTCAGATTTTTAAAATTGCTAGTCTGAAATAAATTTTGAAAAGTTTGTAGATTGTCTCTAGAGTATCATGAGATTTTTTTTACACTTTATTTTGAATCTTTTTAATGTTAATCAATTGTCTGTTAGTCTTACAGTCACTTTAATGGAATGGACACGGAAGGGAAGTTTGTTATTCCATTTAAAAATAAAAGATATAACTTGCCTTGCATTTTATCACTGGCATCGTTGCCTCCATTCCCCTGATTCCTGATAAATGTCCTTTCATTTACCCTAGGAACATGTGTGTTACTTAAGTATGTCAGCCATGACACATTAAACAGAGATTGGTCTCAATCTGCTGCTTGTAACATTGTAACTACATAAATTGGGGCTGACATAACCTGTCGATAGACTTTGCAAACATTTGTTTTTTTTTTAGAAATTTTTATTTATTTTCCTCAGGAGTTACAGCATCAGCAGGCATTGATCATCATAAGGAATTAAATGATACCCAGTAGCCGAGTGAAATTATAAATTACTAAACTCATGAAGAATTAGTAACCTAACAAACATACACACAAATTTGAAGTAAGAGGTGAGTCCAAAAAGATATATTATAAAGAACAGATATACAGATCAGTCTCTGAATTGTTCAGGAGCAGTGGGCGGTTGAAAGCATTGACGTTAGCAGTTGAAAATTGATTTCATGATCCTTAGTTTCACAGACTGTTTGAGATTCTATCATTTTGATTCCCTTCAACCATGATTGAATCCCAGCATTCTGGGTGAGAGAGATTGCTTTTGTTGTCCTATTTCCTTCATTAACCGGTTTACAGCAGTCAGAGCGAGAGACTGTCTTTACCTGCAACACAGAGGTAACAAGGGAATAGTTCTTCAACTTTGACCTCACAGCCTGTTAACGTTCAAACACTGGCTGGTATACACAACAGCATTCAGTCATAGAGCTTTTTAAACTCTGTGTATTCTTCAAAGGGAAAAACACAAAATGTGTCTGCAGTGTGGTCTATAATATATTGGGTATGGCTTGCTGTTGAGCAGGATGTCATCAGTGCCTTGTTATCTTTGTAATCGCATGAGATCACAGCCAGCTGTTTGAAGTTTCTTTGCCACCTTTAGGTGTTACATCTCACTGGTCCGCATATAGAATTTTTTTACATCCACTATTATTTTGTCTCTGTAGCAGTTCTCTTTTAAGAAAAACATTTTGAAATTAAAGGTTAAAATGCTTGTAGTGTTTTTGAAGTTCTGACATGTCATCATAACCATTGAGATTTTTATATCTGGATAGATGTAAAACAGGCTGTCGATTTGCAATTGCTCTTTCTACATTATTGCATTCAGTCAAAACCTAATCCTGTTAGTCAGAGGATACACTGTTTTATAATGATTGATATATTACACCATGTGAATTATTTTATGTGATATATTACACAACAGGAAACACAGAATGAGAGCGGCTTACCCTGAAACATTGAACATAGGAGCCTGAGATCTGCAATGCACCTGAGCCTCTCATTGTGTCCCTAATGTCTTTCACAAACACAAAGGAAGCTGGAAGAATTTATTTATTTAATCATGCGACATGGATGTCGCTGTCTGGCCTGCATTTTTATTTCCTGTTCCTAGTTGCCCATGAGAAGATGGCAGTGAACTGCCTTCTTGAATTGCTGCAGTCCAGGTGCTGTGGGTTTACTCTCAATGCCCTTAGGGAGGGAATTCCAGGATTTTGACCCACTGACAGTGAAAGAATGGCAATATATTTCCAAGTCAAGATGGTGAGTGCCTGGGACAGGAACTTGTAGGTGGTAATTTTCCCATATATCTGATGTCCTTGTCCTCAAATGGAAGTGGTCGTGGATTTGGGAGGTACTGTATAAGGATCTTTGGTGAATTTCTGCAGTGCATCTTCTGGATGGTACACACTGCTGCTACTGAGCATCGGTGATGGAGGGAGTTGATGCTTGTGGATATATTGCCAATAAGGTAGGCTGCTTTGGCCTGGAAGGTGTCAAGCTTCTTGTTGGAGCTGCACCAATCCAGGCAAATGGAGAGTATTCCATCACACCGCTGACTATGTGCCTTGTAGATAATGGACAGGTGAGTTACTCGCTGCAGTATTCCTAGCCTCTGACCTGCTCTGTAGCCATTGTCTTTATGTTGAGCTCCTGGTCAATGGTAACACTGAGGACACTGATAGCGACTGATTCAATGATGGTAACACCATTGAATGTCAATGTGGTTAGATTCTTATTGGAGATGGTCATTGCCTGGCATTTGTGTGGCACAAATGTTACTTGCTGCTTGTCAGCCCAAGCCTGAATATTGTTTAGATCTTGAGGCATTTGAACATGGACTGCTTCAGTATCTGAGGAGTTGCAAATGGTGCTGAATATTGTGCAATCATTGGCAAACATCCCCTTTTCTGACCTTATGAAGGAGGGAAGGTCAATGATGAAGCAGCTAAAAATGATTGAGTCTAGGACACTACCCTGAGGAATTCCTCAGAGATGTCCTGGAGATGAGATGACTGACTTCCAACAACCACAACCATCTTCTTCTGTGCCAGGGATGACTCTGACCAGTGGAGAGTTTGCTCCCAATACCCATTGATTCTAGATTTAAGAGGGCTCCTTGATGCAACACTTGGTCAAATATGGCCTTGATGTCAAAGTCTGTCACTGTCATCTCACCTCTGGAATTAAGCTCTTTTGTCCATGTTTGAACCAAGGCTGATATGAGGCCAGGAACTGAGTGGAATCCAAACTGGGCGTCTCTGAGCCTTTTCTGATGAAGGGTCTAGGCCCGAAACATCAGCCTTCCTGCTCCTATGATGCTGCTTGGCCTGCTGTGTTCATCCAGCTCTACACTTTCTCAGAATCTCAGATTCTCCAGCATCTGCAGTTCCTACTGTCTCTGAGAAAGTTTTGCTGAGCAGGAAATACTTAATGGCACTGTTGATGATACCTTCCATCACTTTACGAATAATGGAGAGCAGACCGATGGCGTAGTAATTGGCCAGGTTGGACTTGGCCTCCTTTTTTATGTGTAGGATGTGTGAGCAATTTTCCACATTGTCAGGTAAATGCTAGTGTTGTTACTGTACTGGAACAACTTGCCTAGGAGAACAGCAAGTTCTGGAGCACAAGTCTTCAGTACTATTGCCGGAATGTTGTCAGGATCTGCAGCCTCTAAGGTATCCAGTGCCTCCAACCTTTTCTGATATCACGTGAAATGAATCGAATTGGCTGAAGACTAGTATCTGTAATGCTAGTGTCTATGCTATGAATATGGCTGACCAGAACACTGATGTCAACGTTAATGCTCCAGCCCAAAGTGTACAAAATGGGGAGGCCTACGGCTACTTGGGAGAGGTTGTCTGCTTTCTGGGAGAAGGTGAGGAAAGGAATGAGGCAGTGCTCAGCAGATTGAAGGTCTAATTGAACTGGAGATCCTGGTGGAAGTGGGAGCATCTCAGATGTGAAAGGTCTTGAAGAAATTGAATGCATGTAACATTGAGGTGTGAGAGCGCTGTAAAACACATGGTACTTGAGATTACTAGGCACTGAATGAACTGTTGCAGATTGAGAAATTAATGGGGTAATGGCAGCTGTGAAAAGTGGTAGTGGGAGAGGCTGTAAATCATTCGGCGCGTGACTGAATAGAAAGCATCGGAGGACCTGGGGCACAAGACAGGGCCTTAAGTATAGGATATTATGAACAAAAACAAAGTTGCTGGAAAAGCTCAGCAGGTCTGGCAGCATCTGTGGAGGAGAAAACAGAGTTAACGTTTCGGGTCCGGTGACCCTTCCTCAGAACTCAGAACAGGGTTTTATATAGGATATTATGGCTCAGTTATAGACTGAATGGTGACAAAGATGATCTATCAGTTAAGATACTGTCATCATATTTATTTTGAGAATGATGTTTGATATTAGGAAGAATTAACACAGTGAATAAAAATAAAACTAAGTTGTCAACTAGTATAACACTGATATAATATGCTGGATATTTTTTGCTGTAAAGTATTTGTTATGGTGGAGCCTGCTATTTAGAACAATTCAAGGTGCACTGACAGTAGTAATAGGTTGGGGTTTTCTACCATAAGACCATAAGAAATAGGAATAGGAGTAGGCCATTTAGCCCCTCAAGCCTGCTCCACCATTCAGCAGGATCATGGCTGATCCACCACTCCTCATGTCCACTTTCCTTCCCTTTCTCCATAACTCTTGATTTTCCTACAGATCAAGAATTTATATATCTCAGCCTTAAACATATACAAGGAATCTGAACCCCCTGCTCTCTGTGGCAATAAATTCCAAAGATTCACAACCCTCTGAGAGAAGAAATTCCTCCTCATCTCAATCTTAAATTGGCACCCATTAATTCTGATATGATGCCCTCTAGTTCTTGACTCTCCCATGAGGTGAAACATCCTCTCAGCATTTACCTTGTGAAGCCCCTTAAGAATCCTATATGTTTCAATGAGGTCACCTCTAAATCTTCTAAATTCCCATGAGTAAAGCCCTAACCTGTAAACCTTTGCTCAAAAGACAATCCCTCTGTACCAGGGATCATCCAAATGAACCTTCTCTGAACTGCCTCCAATGAAATCATATATCTTCTTCAATAAGGGTACAAAAACTACTCACAGTGCTCCAGAAGTAGCTTCATCAGCAACTTACATAGTTGTAGTAAGACTTCTCCACTCCTATACTCCAACCCTCTTGAAATAAGGGCCAACATTCCATTAGCCTTCCTGATTACCTGCTACAGCTGTGTGCTAGCTTTCTGTGTGTCATGCACAAGTACCCCAAGTATCTTGCGTTGTCACTTTCTGCAGTTTTTCTCCATTTAAATTACTGTTCTTTTGCTCTCCCTTCCAAAATTAACAATTTCAATTTTCCCCTATCATACTCCATTTGCTAACCTTTGCCCATTTAACCTATCAATATCTCTTCATAAACTATCTGCACTCCTCTCACAACCTGCCCTTCCACCTATTTCTGTATTGTCTACAAATTTGGTGACAGTGTATTCGCTTCCTTCCTCCAAGTCATGAATATATATTGTAAACAATTGGGATGCCAGCACCGATCCCTATGGAACCCCCACTGTTTGCAGGCCATCAACCTGAAAAATAACCCCTTATCCCCACATGCTCTTTCTGGACATTTTGACCATTTCATTTACCAGGTCTCAATTACCTCCAACCAGACAGCTACTCATACTCGACTGGTCAAGGCAGGGAGGAGGGGTTGACATGGTCTCAGAGGTGGAAATCAGAGGCAGGGCGGTGATGGATAGAATGGTGGTTGGAGCTGCAGAGATTGAAGACACTCATGTCCTTTTTTGACCCATAAGTAGATGTTGAGCATCCACATCCCCATTGGAGTGGTTTCACTGAGGAGTAGCCATAACCACGAGCCTGCCACTAGGACACCATCTGAGAACTATTGACATAACAGGATATGATGTTTCCACTGTACCTCAATGTAGGCAGGCTCCTCAGCCACCCTTAAAAAAATTCAACTGTGTTAACATTCTCATATTTATGTTCTACCATATTTATGGAGAAGCTCAGGAAAAATTACCCCCCTCCCCCCAGCTCCTGTCTGTGTGATTTAGTTGATACAGAGATGTTTTAACTCCCTGAAGCCATTACAGGTGACATTGAATGACAATAACAATGACATCCATTCTTCCATAACATAGAAAAAAAATGTCCTGATGTGTTTCCACAGAAGCACAGAAATTCCTGTCTACCACCCGCGTTAAGTAATCTGTAAACCTGTTAATGCATCAAGTAAATTTCCATAGAAGCTCCCTCATAGTACTGTTCCAACTTTGACAGATGACCTGAGGAAACCTGGAAAAATAATCCAAATAAATTCACCATACCCGACTCCTCCCTACCCCAAGCACTATGTCAGAGACCATCTTCAAATGCCAGACTCTGTTTAATGGAAAGATTTTTACTTAGCTCCTCCTCAGATTCCAATTACTCAACTGACATGGCTTGTCCCCAGGGTTTCCAAGTTAGTAAACATCCCTTTCCTATGAATTGAAATTACACAGGCTCTTAAATACAGCTCCAATCAAACAAATCCTTTGCTCCCCTGACAGTCTCACACAGCATGGTTGCCTTGCACAAGCTGTTCACTGAAAATTAAGCCTGGAATCTCTGGGGAAAGAAGCTAAGGAACTGAAGTGACCTGAAACCCAGCAACGGAAAGAGTCTGTCCCAGCTATCAGGGAAGATATGTAGTAAATTACTAGAAGATGCTCAAGGAGGATTATAATCATGCCTAACAATAAAATTATTGCCTCTCCAAACCCTTTATATGAAAGCTTCATACCTGCTCCTCACAATTTGCTCATTGACAACAGAACCATTGTAGATCCTAGAGATAACACAGTGTGGAGATGGAGGAACAAATTCTAAATGAAGAAATTTTTGAAGAAGGGTCCTGACGCAAAACGTCAACTTTCCTGCTCATCTGATGCTGCCTGGCCTGCTGTGTTCCTCCAGCTCCACACTGTGTTATCTCTGACTCCAGCATCGGCAGTTTTTACTATCTCTCATTGCAGATACTAACTCACATTTAATTTTTATTGTTTAGGATAGGCTGTAGTGCTATTTCTACCTTTTTGACTGTGCTTCCCTGAGTATTGTATTTTTGTATTCTTCCCCCTAATCTACACGGTCATCACTTCACCCACTTTGTTAACTTCCTTCTTTGTCCTTATACCATTTCATTCATTGTCACCCAATGCAATAAGTTAAGAAGATACAGAGGCCTGTTCACTCAAGTCCCAGACATCCTACTTTCCATTATGGTCCATTATCAGCTTCATTATCAGCTCACACCTTCGGCAAGCAGTAATACATTAAAAAATGTAAAAATCTAAATGTGCAATGTTCCATTTCAACAACATCAGACAACTCGAGATGTATGGCTATAAAAATTATTAGCCAAAGTAAAGATAAAGTCACATTTTAGATAGAGTAGGGGTGCCTTGAAAGATTTCAAGCATCATGGTAGACTGGTGCAAGCTATACCATGTAACCTTGTGACGAGACATCATGGATGTCATGAAGAAAGAAGCCTCTGAGTACAGCGAGGGGACTTTCTTGTGAGATATAGGATTGCAGTTCTCTCTGGTTTGCTTAAAAATCAGAAAACAATGGAATGAGTTGTCTGCATGGTTAGGAAAATCCTAAATCCCAAGCATATTGAAAATAATGATATTCAAACTGCTATTCCACCCACAATCTACCATAGAGGTCACCTTCATTATTTAGTTCTGAGTACCTTTTTACCTTTAATTGTCAGATCTCTCACTGCAATATGAAACTAATTTAGGTAGCTAATGTGCCTTATGTTTTATTTCCTCACTCACTTACCTTGGGTGAGTTGCTTCTTTGAACAAGAGAGCAAGGTGCAGAGCTGGATGAACACAGCAGGCCAAGCAGCATCATAGGAGCAGAAAGGCTGAAATCCATTGGATTTCTGATGAAGGGTCCAGGCCCGAAACGTCAGCCTTTCTGCTCCTATGATGCTGCTCGGCCTGCTGTGTTCATCCAGCTCTGCACCTTGTTCTCTCGGATTCTCCAGCATCTGCAGTTCCTACTATCTCTGACTCACTCTTTGAACAAGATTGTTTTTACATCTTTATTTATTCTAATGCTCTCCTGACCCCCTCCCCACATCTACCACAGTTCAAATTTCTATCAAAACTCCAGTATCAGCACTTGCATCAAATTCCTTTCTCCAACACCTTGTCCTAATGGTACTAACCTCCACTTACTCAGGAATTTGAATTTGGTCACGTTTCCTAATATTTCTTGATGTTGTCCGGTGTCACATTTTGTTCGATAACACACCACTGAAGCACTTTGGGACATTCTATTTTGTTAAACACGCTTTATGAATGCAAATTGTTCTTATTTCTCTCATGGACTAACTTGGAGTTGAAACTTTAAGTGATTTCCCCTGGAGCTTGTTTATCTATTATACATGTGACTTGTACAGACTTGAGGAGATTGTCCACCTTAGCCGATTCATCGATTCATATCTTTCGGTTCTTTAGAAATCAATGAATCTGAAGAAACTTCAGAGACTAACCAGAGCTATTGCAGTATAGTGACAAATGAACAGCAGGTTTGAGTTGGCACTCTGTGCCAAATAGGAAATGTGGTGAGATTGATTGAAATCATTGACGTCAAACTCTTCAAGCCTACAGAAAGAGGAGAATGTACCCTCATCAGCCCAGAATGAATACAAAAGTGAAAAACAAAATCAGCTTTCCTTTGGCTTCTGAGTTTATGAGAGAGGTCATTGGGATTCATTATGGTTCATTTATTGGTAAAGTTTTTTGCATTAAACAATGACACCATAAAGTTTATGATTCCGTCCTATTATTTAAAACAATTGGGCATACATTTGTAATGAATAATGTAAAAGGAAAGGAGTAAATGGGATGAGAATGCAACATGAAAGTTGGACTGTCAGCTCAGGAACGCACAATGAGCTGATTGGCCTCCTTCAGTGCTGTGAATTCTATACTGTTTCAGAATCAGTTATTACAATAGATTTCCAACCACAATCTTGGTTTTCTTAATTCTTATCAAAATGTCTGCATAACTTAATAAAAATTCATATCCTCAATCCAACCATTAACAGCTGGTTCATCAATGCCCTCCCCTCCATCTGAAATTGTTACTAGACAGTTCCATAGCGTTCAGCTCCATACAGAACTCTTTCAATACTGGCGCAGCTCAACTCAACAGGTCTTATGCATCTTGAGCTGACAATCAGATAGTATTGATGCCAAATAGTTATCTTCTTATACAAGAAGACATTAAATCATCCCCTCTTGACTCACAATGGCACCCTCATTACTGGGTAATGGGTACTGTGTAGGGGCAGAAGGTTTAGAGAGGATGTGAGGCAAACCTTTTCCACCCAGAGGGTGTTGGGAATCTGGAACTCACTGCATGCAAGGGCGATGGAGGCAGAAATCCTCATAACATTTAAGAAGTATTTAGATATGCACTTGCTATGCCAAGGCATACAGGTAATGGGCCAAGTGTTGGGAAAATGGAATTAGGGCAGTTAAGTAGTTGTTTTTGACTGGTGTGGACATGATAAGTCAAAGGGCCTTTTTTGCTGCTATAGATCTCTATGATTCTATGACCCACTGGCGAATCTGTGAAAGCTAGGTCATAATTGGTCAGGTACTTAACTGAACCAGTTATAGCAATATTATGGTTACCAGAGAAGGACAAAAACTCAGTACTTCACCTCCTGGTTCCTCAACATCTACTACGTCTCAAGTGAGCAGAGTGATGGAATACTTAAACTGATCCGAATGGATATAGGTGCAACATTACTCAGGCATTTGATGTTATCCAATAACTTGATTGGTTAGTGCCCCCGCCCATTCCCTTCATCACTATACTCTGGCTGCAGTATGATCTACAGGGCACATTGCACCAACTTACCAAAGTTTAATATTACCTCTCTGCTGTACATCTTCGATCATCAAGATAAGCAATAATGCCATGGGAACACTACCTTCTTAAAGTTCACATCCAAGTCTCTTTCATTTCCAACTTGGGCGTAATAGTTATTCTTCAATACATCTGAAACAACATGCAGGAATCTCTCACCTTAACATCATTATCAGGGTATCATTATCACAAGACTGCAGCAGCTCAAAGGGAGGGTGAAAGATGTAGTTTTGTCATGAGATCGTGAGATTACATTTCTCCCTTCAAAACATTTAGCTTCATAACTGCACTGACACATTGACACATTTTTCACTTTTATATTGGATATAATCTTAAAAAGAATAAGAATCACAAGATGATGGGGAAAGAATAGGTGTGAGAGATTCATTTATCCTCAGATGACTCATTTAACTTCCTGCTATTTGCTTCTATAACAGCTCAAATTAATTGACAATTTGTTTGTGCATGCAGCTTCTTTTTAGGGAATATACATGTAATTTATTCCACAAACCCAGCATATTTAGGGAAACAGCACAAAATGTAAATAAAAACTTAAAGAGTCACGGAAATGCACATAGGTTGCTTCAAGTTGTGCAGAACCTGAAAAGTTAGAAATTTTAGAAGTCATATTATGCCCCTAAAACAAACAAGTTAAATTTGAACAGTAAGCACAGAAATTGATCATACTGTAGCAAAAGGTATCTTCGATGAGGCCAGAGATTTAAAAATGCTTTATTTTTCCTCAAATACAGCAGCATCTAAGCAAAAGCAATCAGCTTATCAGTTGGGTGGACCTAATGAGAAAAAATGTACATATTCCATTGAGGGAATTCATTCAGCTTTAAGCAACCAGTCCTTGTCCCTTGTTTTAGAATGTTCTGTGTTCTCGTTAATAAAGGTATATCAAAACACAAGGTGGCATTTCTGATTGCTTTCTGCTGAATATTGTTTTAAATGTATTTACGTGTATCAAACCCACAGAAGGAACTCTTAAGACCAGTTGGATCAATTCAACATTGTTATGTAGCATTACGTCTTCCATGTTTATCTCCCTCCTTAAATGAAACGGACAGCACACAGATGAATGAATGTGATAAAATGTCCACAGGCAATTAGTGTGAATGAAATAAATTTTTTGCTTGGCACTTTGGTGAAAGAGCAAAAACTATGACCATTTTTAAATTCGTTCACACGATGAGGACATCACTGGCTAGGCCAACATTTATTGCCCATCCCTATTTGTCGAGGAGACAATTAAGAGTCAACCACATTACTGTAGGTCTGGATTCAAAAATGTAGGCCAGATCAGGTAAGGATGGTAGTTTCCTTCCGTGAGGGATATTAGTGAACCAGATGGTTTTCCTAACAATCAACAATGGAGCCATGGTTATCATTAAGCTCTTAATTCTAAATTTTTATTGAATTCAAATTCTACATCTGCTGTGGCAGGATTTGACCCAGATCCCCAGAAGATTATCTTGGTCTCTTCTTCCTCTCCAAAACAATTGTTCACTTTGCTTCCCAGTCTCTCTGGCAGCTAAAATTGGGTTCTTTTTGCACAGTGTGCATTGTGTATGGTAATAGTACCATTGGGACACCCATCATCCAAAGGAGGGCAAACCTACTTTTAGGATGATTTGGTCGGAGGTCAAAGAGAGTCAGAAAGTCACAAATGCATGGAGGCATCCTAAGAAAAACTTATTTAATAGAGATGGTGCCTCAATTACAATCAGTCAGCTAGTTTTGTAGAACTGGGAAGACTACAGAAAGATAAATAGTATAAAGAGGAAGAAGAAGGAACAGAAAGGCTGGATAGGCTGGGACATTTTTCACTGGAGCATAGAGCGTTGAGAGGCGGCCATATAGAAGTTTATAAAATAATGAGGGATTTAGATAGAGTTAATGATGGTTGTCTTTTCCCTAGGATAGAGGATTTCAAGACATGGGGGCTCATTTTTAAGGTGAGAGGAGAAAGATTTAAAAAAAACATGAGGGGCAAATTTTTTACACACAGGGTGATTCGCATGTGGAATGAATTTCCTGAGGAGGTGGTGGATGTGTGTACAATTACAATGTTTAAAAAGATATATGGAAAAGTACATGAATAGGAAAGGTTTAAAAGGGATATGGGCCAGGAGCAGACAGGTGGGACTAGGTTAGTTTGGGATTATGTTTGGCATGGACTAGTTGGACCGAAGCGTCTGTTTCCGTGCTGTATGACTCCATAAGAAATTTAATAAAAAATGCAATATCAAAAAGTAAATAAAGAACCTGTGAACCATTAGTGCACAATTAAGTTTAAAAAGATCCAGAATGTTAACAAAAATGGGTGCAAACCAGCACTTAAAGTATTGAAAATAAATGAAAAAATATTTCAAGAGTGCTTCTGATTCTGCCAATGTACTTTTCACATTGCGACAATATCAAACGTATTTTCATCAGCACTTGGATTGGTTTATTAATCTTTTAATTCTAACATAGCATACATTGAAAAGCAAGTGTTGTTAACATCCCAGCTGATGGCACTCCTCGACAAGTCAGATCCCAGAACGAAACCTGGCCTGATAGAATAGGCTTGTTTTTATGCCTACATTAACTTTGCAAAAATCAATACAGAATCTTTGCAACTCATTGTTTTTGGCACCATCGTAATAAGTGAGCTCCAGCTACTATAAATCAGTTCAATATGTGATTGCCCATTAGGAACGTATTCTCATTCCTCCTTTGAGCTAATTTTTCTGAATTGAGTTCGCAAGGATGTTGTTTGTTTATGAAAAATGAATCCCAGTCATTAACATCATGTATAACTCAAGACATTTTCCTGGCCTTTTCATGGACATTGCCTTATGAGTCTCTAATAGCCTTTATAAGTCACTTCAATAAGTTTTTTGGAAAATAAACTATGACGCTATTTAACTATTTAATTACTTCTATTTAATCCAATCACATTACTGGAGGATTAAAATGTGAATTTTCAATTTCTGATTCATTCTCTCATTGCTCTGACATTTTCATTTCAGTCTCTATTTCTTTCACGATCGCAAAATAGATTTCTTTACCGTCTATCTTCCCTCTCATAATGTGTTTATAGCATATTAACATGTCACACTCTTTTTTTTGCTCGTGTTGGGAGCAGCCACAACAGGATTTTCACCATTAAGTTTCTTTTAGATTTGATAAGGTCCAGTGAACCTTTAATGGTTCCCCAGAGCCTCCATGTTTCCTCTACAAAACATGAACTTTGGCCGTTTTATCTGTTCTTTTTTTTCTCCAGTGTATGTTCGGCATTTTTCAAATGCTTTTTGGTCACCTCAAATGCTGTGGTTAGTTTCTCTCTGAAACTCAAAACATAGGTTTGAAGTGTAGTCTCTGAGCCTTAATTTCTAAATTTTTTTAAATCAATCCACGTGGTCTTCCCACCTCATGTCCATACATCAGTATAAAAGGATTGACTACTGTGGACTCTTTGGGAGCATCCCATACGGCAAACCGTAACCAGAGAAATCTTCTAAACTAATTGTAGTGATTGTAACAAGGTCAGCCAGGTGGACCTCATAGAATGAGTTCCCTGATTGGACCAGGTTAACATCCCCAATCAGGGAGCCCGGGCTGACAGACATAAATGAGAGCGTCAGAGGTTCTTTTCACCCTGAGAGCTGGCTCTGAGGAAGCCAGACCAGTGTCAAGTACTATGCATGTGTAAATAAAGGGTGATTTGGTGACAGGGTAATAGCCTCTGCAGAGTTATTTCACTGATCTTTCAGATATTCCTGACAATAATCTCTATTCATAATCTTTAAATGTTGACACCATTTTCCAACATTCCTTGAGATCATGGAAAATAATCAGAACATGTAAATTGCTTTATTTACAATCCATTGTTTCTGTGCTGCATGACTGTATGAATCTACTCCCTATTTGAATATTTGGGACACAAGATTTGAACTTTGATTTGATTTGATTTCTTTCAGTAACCCATAACTTGTAAAAATTGAACTAACTTTTACACAATCATTTTTGCAGTATGTTTCCCCACTGGTACTTCTTCAGGAAATCTTGATGATACATCCATAACTGTGATAAGTCACTTCCCATTCTAGTTTTAGGTAGAGGTCCTACACTATCTATTAAGACCTTACTAAATGGCTCTTTTAAAACTGGCATTGGGATTAAAAGCACAGGGTTAATTGTTAGCTTGGATCCCCCACTATTTGACATGTATGGCAAGTCTGAAAATATTTGACCACGTTCTTAGGTAATCCTACCCAATAAAAAAATGTTTCAGTAATTTAGCTTCTGTTTTCCTAAAAACCAAGTGACCTGCCAACCCTCTCAGTTCAAGATCCACCCGTTTCATTTCCATGAAAGAAGATGGGCTAAATGTGTCAGCCTCATTCTCTTTATATTCACCCTTTTTTTAATGTGAATTTTTGAAAATTGTACCCTATAGCTGAGTTTTCAAGTCTCCTTTTTTCGTAAATTTCTTTTCTTCCTGTTTAATTCCATGTGCCTGAGATTTAGTCACAACACAGTCAGAAAACAAACCAGAATTTTCTCCCTTAAGATTAGTTTATTTTATTTTTATTGGTCATTCTACTCTGGGCCCAATTCAAGAGTACATCAAGGGCCACAACTCAGGGCCTGGTGCTCTTGTGGGCCCCCCCACTGAACTTGGGTTGGGGATGGCTGCAATGCTTGGATCGGGAGCCACTGGCCCAGGCTAGGAGCAGCACCAGGGCCTGTGATTTCTGTTGCTGCCCCTGATCCTTTCACTCTCTGTGATGCCAATATTTTGGAACTACCCAGGTTGTTTCCCACAATGCAATAAATCCCTTTTATAGCGATTTGTTTCACTACTGCTCTGCTTTCTAAGCCCAGTTGTCTACAATGAGACTGGTTTATCTTACAGTTGTACCTGTTAAAACACTTTATAACATTAAGGTGCAAACATCTTTAGGCCACTTTATCCACCTAGTTACCTTTTAAAATGAGGTGAAATAGCTTTTGACTTCATCCTCATAAATTTAGCCACTAAGAATAGATTTTTAATGAAAAGATGGAATCAGAACAATCATCCTTTAATCTATTTCCTCTTCGTTTTTTTTGATTCATTAATGGGATGAGGGTGTAGCCAACTATGCAGTGTTTATTGCCCATCCCTAATTACCCAAAGGGCAGATCAAAGTCAACCACATTGCTATGGGTCTGGAGTCACATGTAGGCCAGACCGGGTAAGGATGGCAGTTTCCTTGCTTAAAGGACATTAGTGAAGCAGACGGGTTTTTCCCAACAATCTTCAGTGGATTCATGGTCATCACTAGATTCTTAATTCCAGACATTTTTATTGCATTCAAATTCCATCATCTGCCATGGCAGGATTCGAACCCGGTTCCCCAGAGCATTATCTAGGTCTCTGGATTAACAGCCCAGCAATAATACCACTAGGCCGTCACCTCTCCTCACACACCCCTCTAACCGGCCAAGTCAAACAGTCTGATTTCCACATCTCCTCCGAGGTTAAACTTTTTAAACTCCATCTCTCTTCCCATCATCTGCTTTAATTTCTCCTCTTTCCAATGCAAGCTTTATTTCAAGGGGAGGCAATGGCCGAGTACTATTATCACTGGGCTGTTAATCCAAAGACCCAGGTAATTTCCTGGGGACCCCGGATCGAATCCTGCCATGGCAGGTGGTGGAATTTGATTCAACAAATGTCTGAAATCAAGAGTCTACTGATGACCATGAATCCATCTGGCTCACTAATGTACTTTAGGGAAGGAAACTACCATCCTTACCTGGTATTACCTACATGTGACTCCAGACCCAGAGCAATGTGGTTCATTCTTAACTGTCCTATGGGCAATAAATGCTTGCTTAGCCAGTGATGCTCTCATCCTATGAATGAATTTTTTAAAAAGTTTACAATTCTGTTTTTCTTTCTATATCCTCCCTTTCCATAGGTCTTTTTTTCAGGTTTCCCTCTTTCAAATGTTAACACTCTCAGATTATCCTCTTTGAAAGGTTTAAAATATTCCACTGTTATGTATTCTACTCTCAGAAAACTCTTAGCAACATTCAAATCCATTTTGACTGTCCAGTCCTTGCAATGACAGCCCTGTATTATGCCCAGAATATCACTGTATCTGTCTCTTCTAAAGAAACACAGATCCCCTGTAAATTTAATTAATTCAAATCCTGCCCTACAGCCCCCGCTTGTTACGATCCCAGGTGGACAAACCAGAACCCAAATAAAAACTGATAGATGACATTTGTTTTGTTTATTTAGTTAGCACGAAGGTTAGTCACGGAGACATAGTCACATGAAGCTGCAAATTTACTTTATCAACAGACATTTATTACACACAAATAAAAGAAACAAATTAATCTATTCAAACATGGAAGACAGTTCAGAATGATTTTAAAACATACAAAACAAAATGTCAATCTGTTTCCTGACACTATCCATTATAGAGACTCAAGACCAGAGAAAGTACACCCCTTGTTCAACTCTTTAGGGCTTTTCTTAACTGGCTCCTGACAGTTTCTTTACTATGGTCTGTGGAAGGAATTCAATTAGTTCTTTGAAGTCTTCTGATATGAAGATTTTAAAAATCTAAGAGTCTATAATTTTGCAGTTCTCATAACCTGCAGATTTCTGACCAAACTTTCCTCGTTTGGAAGTTTCATAAATTAAACGCTTCTGCTTATCCTCAATGAAAGATTTAAAATAATCAACTGTTATGTATTCTACTCCCAGAAAACTCTTAGCAAAATTCATACCCATATTGATGGTCCAGTCATTGTAATAAACAGCTGAGAGTGACCTGATCTCTGAACTACCCCAAACTCCTCCTTGGAGAGAAATTAAACTTGCTTTTGAACTCAACTGTAGTGTCTTTGAAACTGAATTAAAGCCTTACTCAATCCTAGATTCTTCTAAATGGTAAACAAAGCTAATTGCCTTACATCTTTACTCAACATGTCATAAACATAACAGGGGTCTGATGTCACCTGTGTTTTCAGGCAAATGCTGGATTTAATCTGGAAGGACTCTCTGAATTTGTTCTTCCTAAAAAGAAAATCCTCAGAAGTAACCAGCACCCATCTACTTCAATTTTTAAATCCAAATTCTAAAAATGATATTAACATGCAAATTGTACATCAGTGTGCATTTACATGTTTATGCTTAAATGAATTTGTACAGAAAGTAAACAGTTAAACTTCAAATTTTAGCATAAAATACATCAAACTTGCAGAACATGAGCTAGTTAACAAAACTGGAAGAATTCCTGAACAATTTCTTTCATCATCTCAAAAAGGTACTTTACAGTTATTTTTCCTTCTTAGTAGTTTACCTGCTTTTATCTTTTAAACTTAAAAGTTTTAAACACTGGATTTTTTCCTTGAAAGAACATTCTTACTTGGAACATGTTAAAATATTGGATACAAGGTTTGAATTCTACTTCTTTCCTTTTGTAACACTTATAACTTCACAATCAAAATCCAAATGATTTGGTTTCTTAAAAAAAAAGTTTTACTCACAACTTATGAGGATTTATAATGACCCTTTGAGAAAAATAGCTAGCTTTGGCATTTGGTTCTCATTCATATCTGTTGAGTTTTCAGTGAGCATTGATTAGCCCCAGCCAGGAATCAAATAGGAACTAAGGTTTCTACAGCACTCAACATATGACATTATAACACAACCTAGTCAGATGTTGCAAATGAGTTATTTTTCCCTTACTACTTATGTAAATCCATGTTACCCTTTCACCCCAATGGCTTGTCAGAGATTTTCAAGTAGCAATTATCACCTTTTATGTAAAACATAATCATCACACCTGTAAGTTCTTTGAAACACAAAAATAACGACTGAATCCTCAATTTAGGCACTTCTTGCAGCTACAAGTGGATGTAAGATAATTGGTAAAAGAATTAAATGCTGCATGAGGCAAAATATGTATTCAGGAAGTAATGATGATCTGAACTCGCCATCAGAATGAGTGTTGGAAACAGGTTCAATATAATATTGTAAAGGGAAATGGATGAACATATAAGGGCAAACACTTGCTTTGGAAAAGCTCAGGGGAGTAGGATTCATTAGTTATCTCTTTCAAAACCCAACACAGTCACAATGGCTCAAAAGGCTTCCTTTAGAACTGTATCAATCTATGAGGTAGATCCACAGGTCCTGGTGTTTTGAGCAATGCAGGGCAAATAAAGGAAGTTCCTACATTACTCCCTAAAAGGTGATTGGACAAAACATTCAGTATTCGCAGAAGACTTTATTCTTAAAACCATTCATTAACAATTTCATTTTTACCTCATTACAAAGTACAGATTATCTTTAAAAAATAGTTATGAATAGCAAGGGTTCTAGGTGCTTTCTTTTAACTCAGGTTAACAAAAAGGTTGGGCTGCTGTTAACTCGCAATATATTCCAGAAACGAGGATGACTGAATTAAAAATGAATCAAAGGGAAACAGTTAAGATACATTACATCTGCTGCATTATTTTCTCTCTCAGCAATAATGTAATGGAATCTTCATGCCAAATTTCAAGCATTTATAATCAATCAACAAGCCTTCAGTCCTCCTAGCAGCTTAAATCATTCTAAACTTTGTAAGTCTACACTTGCATAAAATGATTTCAGGTCTTTGTCATCAAGGATTTGCCTTTGAATGCACTGTTGATTATTTGCTTGCAAGAATGCTGACTGATTGCCACTTCTTATCCGTCTTCTCACTAGGAGTACTTCATTTTCTGCAGTGCTTCTGCCCGAACAGCAAGACTCTTACCACAAATGGTCAAAAGCACAATCAGGACACCCACCAGGAGAGTAAGGAGAGGCCAGAGTACACAGTGCAAAAGAACATTTTCATCATGGGCACGCTTCAAAAGCGCATCATCAGGTCTACAAAAGAATGCAAACACAATCTAAGTGAGCAGTACACTTGTTGAATAAAAAGAGTACACAAATAAATATTTCAACAATTTAACCATTAAGGAAGAAAACTGCTTATTCAATTACAAATGGCAAAACTGCCCTTTTCTCATTCCGAAGAGTCCTATTGGATTTGAAACATTAACTCTGCTTCTCTTTCCACAGATGCTTCCAGGCATGCTGAGTATCTCCAGCACTTTCTCTTTAATCTCTTTTATAAATGTCTAACCACTTTTTTTTTCAAACTTGCAGTAATTTGCTGATGTTGTCTCATCCACTGAGCAGGGCTGCAATTATTGCAAGTTTCTAGAGATCACTTTCACAACATCAACTTATATAACTTTAAAAGTCTTTAAAGTAATGAAACTTCCCAAAGCACTTTATAAAACAAAGTACGACACTGAGCTACATATCATAACTGAAAGCTCTGCAACACATCCATCGAGCGGTTCATGGGCATGGAGATGGGGTTGTCTTTGGCATGCACTCTTCCTCCTGCTGAGACCCATATTCCTTCCTGGAGATCATCTGCCACACAGTGGCACGGCACCATCCTGGCCTTTTCCAGCATTCCCCTTCCTTCACAAACCACTGGGACATTGCTTCAACTGGAATTTCTGTTATTCATCAGCCAGATTCCAGTACGCACAATCATGAATTTTGAGTATCCCAGGCAACCAATAAATTCTGATACCGAACTTGTTAAAACTTAAAATGATTCACAAATAGAAGGAACTAGATGCTGGTGGCGAAATTTCTTAGAATCATTAGGCATACGCAATATGGCATCCAGGATATATTGCACTAGAGTGTCTGCATATGTGATAAGCTCCATTTCAGAACTGTGAGGGGCCTTGGGATGCTGCATCTTCTCAAGGTCAGCTAGGGATGGACAATAAGTGCTGGCCAGCCAGCAACACCCACGTTCCACGAAAGAATAAAAAATATTAGGTGTTTTTCAATTAACTATGTTACCACATAGCTAACTAAATCAGTAACTATTTCTGCATAAACATAAGCAGAATAATAAAAATAATGGACAGAAGTTATAAAACATTTCAGGAAATAAGTCCAGAAAATTAGTTAATTATAGTACAGATACATGAATAACTGTGCCTTTCTCACTTCTGTTAATGTGGCCTTTCAAACCTACCTGTTTGACCGAGCTTCTGGTCCTCTGCCCTAGTATTGTTTTATGGATTTGGTGTCAAATTTTGTTTGCGAACATTCTTCTGAAGTGTCTTGAGATATTTTACCATGTTCAAAGTATAACGTACATGCAAGTTTTTATATGATCAATTTCTACATCTACCACACGGGCATTAAAGTATCATCTGGGTGAAGCTCAGACAGGAGAAATCAGGTGTGGATCATGAAACTACAAAGCAACAGATTTTTCTTATATTCCTTTCAATAGAAGATTTGAGTGTGTTAACTGAAGGCATGCAAACCTCGACAAAACACCTTCCTTTGTGCGTCATTCAGATAGTACTTAAAACTCTTAAAATCAATTGTTGTTGGCATAACAATACTGTAACATTTCTAATATGCTTTAAAACTTAAAACTCTAGCTGTGAAGACAAATATCTATATCATTTGCATCTTCATATCAAATGTACAAGTCATACTCAACCAATGTGCTGTAGGGAATTTTCTTAATTCTGCATATTGAATAAAATGTATTAAATTCAAGGTGCTTTGGATGTAAAAAAAATATTTCTGTGGTTGTGCCCAGGGGATTTTCTCAGTCTTACCTTCGTTGCTGATTTATATAGCACATAAAAGTCTGTGAGCCTATTTCTTCCTTCCAATAGTCATGCCAACGCATAACATTCTCTGAGTTTTTCTGATTGTCTCTTTCACAAGGAGGAATGTAGGAACACTGTATAAAATGAGAATTGTGTTATCACATTAGGCTTGTGTAAAGATACATGAAATAAGTAAGGTTGTAAAGAAAACATTAACAAGTAGCAGTACATTCAATTAGTTTACTACTGCGTCCTTTGTTGGTCATACTCAAACAGTGAAATATAATGCTGTCACTCAGACGTATTTCCTGCAGATTTACCAGTCCATCTCATGTGGGTGACGCAACCTTTTAACTGATGGAAATATCGGATGCAAATAAACATATAGTTAACATCTATAAGGTCAATAGGTGTCCATGTTGGCACCTTCCATCAGAACTCAGTAGATTAGGTGAAGGGAGTGAAAGTAATAACAGGAGAGTCTATCTCATAGAGGGAGCTCTCTTTCTTTTGATTTCCAATTTAGTTGAAAGGAGCACACCTAAAACATGACGTGCTGTTAGAAACATCAAAAGACTGATTCCAAAATGTTTATAGTAAGGTAATTATTTTAGATCCATCTTAATTCATTCTTCCAGAAACAACTTAGGAGCTGGAATGTCAGCATTGAATTGTTTCAAGTATTTTCACCTTCATTGTGTTACCTGGAAGGTCATCACACATGTTGATCAATCTTTCTTAATATTAGTCCTTGTATTTTCTCTGAACAGTTTGGGCACCCCCTCATCTTAGTTTTAGAAGTTACTTTAAAGTAATGTTCTAGATTTATGGCTTCCATTCCCTAAAATAAATTTGCAAGGTCACTTCTCAGATTTTATTTTAACTCCATACAGCAAAGCTTAAAAACTTTCTCCAGCTTTTCTGCAAATTTCAGTTCCTTGGCCCCAGCAATCAGGTGTTTGATTCTTCTTTGTGCTTCCACCATTGTCTGTCTATTTGTATTATCGACATATCCTATCAGGTGGCCTGATGGCAGTTAGACCAAGATAACCAGCAGAACTTCTGAAGAACAGTCACTGGACCCCAAACATTAACTCTGCCTTCTCTCAAAAGATGCTGCCAGACCTGCTAAGCTTTTCCAGCTATTTCTGATTTTGTTTTTGGTAATCTTCCTGCCCCTGAGTAAGAGGCCTTGGTTCAAGTCCCATCTGCTCCAGAGCTGTATATCATCATCACTGGTTAGATTGATTAGACAACATATCCTGACAAAAAGGGGGGCTCTTGTGGTGCAATGGTAGTATCCCTACCTCTGAACTAGGTGACCTGGGTTCAAGTCCAAACTGTTCCAGCAATGTTTAATAACATCTCATTTATTTGGGAAAATATCTACACTAACAAAAGGTTCTTCCAGTGCAGTGGTATTGTCCTCACCTTTGGGCCAGGAGTACAATTTTAAAGTCCCATCTGCTCCAGAGATGTGTTAACATCTCTGAACAGAATGATTTAAAAATATTTAACCTAATGAAAGGAGGGGTCCTAAGGTGCCATGGTAGTATACCTACATCTGAGCCAAGAGGCTTGGATTCATGTTCCATCTACTCCAGAGGTATGTAATGATAGCAGTGAACAAGTAGCCTAGAAGATATCCAACCTGATGAACTGGAGGGTCCTTGTGGCATAGTGGTAGTTTCACTATCTCTGGATCAGAAGGCCTGAATGCAAGTCCCAACTACTCCATAACTGTGCCATAACATGCCTGAACAGGTTGATTAAAATCTTATGGGGGAGTTGATGGCCTAGTGGCATTATCACTGGACTGTTAATCCAGAGACTCAGATAATGTTCTGGGGACCTGGGTTTAAATGCTACCTGGGCAAATAATGGAATTTAAATTCAATAAAATCCTGGAATAAAGAGTCTAATGCTGACCATGAATCCATTGTCGATTAGTTCACGATTGCCCTTTCTGGAAGGAAACTGCCATCCTTACCTGATCTGGCCTACATGTGAGTCCAGACCCATAGGGATGTGGTTGACGCTTAACTGTCCTTCTGGACCAATTAGGGATGGACAATAATTGCTGGCCTAGCCAATGATATGCTCATCTTGTGAATGAATTAAAAAATATATCTACCCTGACAAATACTTGCAGTGATGATCTGTGTGAAGAAGATTGTAATATATTGGTATTTTGGAATTTGGGATGTAAAGAGGAGGGGAAATGGATTTTAGTTTTCTGTTCAGTGAAGATCTGACATTTGGTCAGAAATTCATTTTAAGCAGTGAGTTCAAAACAATATTTTCAAGACAGCATATGATTGTAGCTAAATATCTAGTAAGCCACCTGTGGAGATTATGCTAAAGTACTTAGTGGCTTGAGTTTTACAACCCAGAGGGTGATACAGAAACAGAGAGAGAAGAGGTCTACAACAGTGGAGGTACTGTTATTAATTAATAACTACTGCTATTATTGCATGTAGTCATTGAAGGAAAGCAGTCTTGAGTTACTTAAAAGTCAAATGGGAAGAAAACTCCAGAAAGCGGACTTGTGGAGGTTTCTTAGAATAAAACATCCTACAAGGCTGTTGAAGATAGCTGTTTAGGGAATTAATATTGAGCAATACATGAATGAGTTAGTAGCCCATTTTAATAGTCTTGATGAAAGGCATTAAAAATAAGCATTGAGTGAATGCACAGCAGAAATTTGCACTAACTAGAACTAATTACAGCAGTTTCAGCTGAGCAAGAAGACACAGCATGGAGATGGGATGACTTTTCACTGAGATTTGAGGGTCTGTAAGATTATCGTTGGGTTAAAGAGGTTGAATCTATCTTTCTGATATTGTAATATAGATTGTTCTTCTAGTTATTATATAGAGTAACATTGAGTTATTTTTATCATTGGTGTGATAAATTTTAATGTTCTTTGTTAAATGTGAATATGGTCACTGGCTGATCTCTATGGTAAACAAAGAAGAATAATTAAGCTTATGATCTATCTATCAAGAATAGTAGGAACTGCAGATACTGGAGAATCCGAGATAACAAGGTGTGGAGCTGGATGAACACAGCAAACCAAGCAGCACCAGAGGAGCAGGAAAGCTGACATTTTGGGCCTAGACCCTAGAAGATTTCCTGCTCCTCTAGTGCTGCTTGGCCTGCTGTGTTCATCCAGCTCTACACCTTGTTATGATCTATCAAGTCAGGTTTCACTCTGAGATTTGACTTATCCAGTATTTCTTTCAGCTGGAATCATAACAAAGAGATTGAGAGGATTGACTTTAGATCTCCAACAATCCAATCATCTTCCTTTGTGCTGTGCATGATTCCAACCAGTGGGAAACATCCTCCTACCCCAACCATCTGACCCACAAATCCCAATAACTTCAGCTTTGATAAAGACTCGCAAAGCCACACTTGGTCCAACACTATGTTGGTGTCATTGGTATTCACTGTCACTCACCAAGCAGGTTTAATATTTTTTGTCCATTTTTAGACCAAGACTACAATGCAGTCAGGAGCCATAACTGACTGAGCTCTGATAGAACCTGAACTGTGCATCAGGGAATAGGCTATTACTGTGCAATTGCCATCTGCCATCACATTGGACATGATCAAGAGGAGGAAGAGGAGGTGCCAATTGATCAGATTGGATTGCTGCTGGTTTTGGTGGGCAGGGCATACCTGGGTAATTTTGTACACTGGCCCAGAACAGTTTGCTGAGGGGCACAGCTGGATGTGAAGCATAAATCTTTAGTACTATTACAAGGACCTTGTCAGGCCTAAAGTCTTTGCAATGTCCAAAATCATCAGCCATTTCTTGATTGGCAAGAAACAAATTTAGAGGAGAACAATAAATTTGATTGGAATAATACAGTATTTATTACAGTGGAATATCTTAGAAAATACTTGTTAAGCAGCTTTATAAGACTTTGGAACAAGAACAAAGTTGCTAGAAAAGCTCAGCAGGTCTGGCAGCATCTGTGGAGGAGAAAACAGAGTTAACGTTTCGGGTCCGGTGACCCTTCCTCAGAACTGAGGAAGGG
>NC_063349.1:41987312-42005354 GCF_021869965.1 Rhincodon typus
CCTTCCTCAGAACTGAGGAAGGGTCACCGGACCCGAAACGTTAACTCTGTTTTCTCCTCCACAGATGCTGCCAGACCTGCTGAGCTTTTCCAGCAACTTTGTTTTTGTTCCTGATTTACAGCATCCGCAGTTCTTTTGGTTTTTATAAGACCTTGGTTAGGCCACTCTTAGACTATTGCATTCAATTCTGGCTACCATACTACAAGAAGGATGTGGAGGCTTTGCAGAGGGTGCAGAAGATGTTTACCAGGATGCTGCCTCAATTAGAGGGTATGAACTATAAGGAGAGGTTAGAAAAACTTGGGTTGTTTTCTCTGGAGCAGCAGAGGCTGGGGGGAGACTTGATAGAAGTCTATAAAATTATGAGATTAGTAGATAGGGTTGTCGGTCAGAGTTAAATTGTCTAATAATAGGGGACATGCATTTAAGGTGAAAGGGGAAAAGTTCAAAGGAGATGTGGGGGGCAAGTTTTTTTTTACACAGAGAGAGGTCAGAGTCTGGAACACGTTGCCTGATGGTGGTGCAGGCAGATATAATGGGGTGTTTGAGGGACTTTTAGATAAGCACATAAATAGGCAAGGAATGGAGGGATATGGATCAAGGGCAGGCAGAAGAGATTAGTCTAAAGTGGCATCATGTTCAGCACAACACTGTGGGCCGAAGGGCCCATTCCTGTGCTGCAGTGTTCTATGTTCTGTGTAAGCATAATGCTTCTGCAAATTGAGACATGTCCTTTGAACTAAATAAAATACCTTTGTAACTGTTTCCATCTAAAGTATTGAAGGCAATGTAGGTCATTTTTCTCAATGTTGTATTTTCTAAAATGCTACAGTGGTCAAAACGTCTGGCTGTGCCAGATCAAATTTTAAAATTTCACATGGCTGAAAGTATTGAGGAGTGTTTTACACACACACACACACAGATACGATTAGTAACTATTATTCAGTACTAGTACTCAGCAGCTGAAACCTTACTTTGCAAGACTGCCATTTGAAAATAAAATTTGCTTTTATTGAATATCGCTGGTCCTCTGCAATGATGGATAAAGGCAGTAAATACTGAAGGACAAAAACATCCTAAAGAGATAAGCAGTCCAAGGTAGGACAACTATTGCTGAAACTGAAATCATAAGGAAGAAAGGCAGTTGACTGTTCTGGCTTGCAACAAACCTGCAGCGTCCTCCTGGAAAGGTGTGTTAATGTTAAGCACGTTGGGTAAGGTATGACAATCAAGACTGTTGATTGAATGAATGTTACAGATGAATGAGCACAACTGAAAACGGAAGGACAAGAAGTGTTTTATATGCAGCAGGATGAGGGATGTCTCGGTTGAGAAGCAAGATACTTTTCACTTGTTATCTACAATGGTGGCATTAACTATTCACAGTTTTAAGATAATGCAAATTGCCCTAAAATCCATACTTGCCAACTGGTGTAGATTTTATATTTCCCACAAGCAGCCAAAATTTATAACATGCTTAATGCTAGGAGCAGTCGGTTCTAAATTATGAGGATATAAATGCCAGGGACTTTTATTCTTTTATGTTATGCTTGATTGAAAAGAACAAATTTGTGAGCAGTTGAAAGAAAACTATCAGATTCACACTAACTAATCTAATGTGCTGGAGGGAGAATCTTGAATGATGCTTTCACCAGAAAGTACAGCTCCAGGTTAAGAAAGAAAAAGAGTAATAGTAAATCCTGAGGAGCTAAGAATCATCTTGAACTCTGGGAGAATTTAAGTTCAACATAAAAGGCAGGGAAACATGAACCTGATAATAGGTTTTCCACGGTGTTGAAAAATCTGTTCAGTCACCTTAGTAATAGGTTGCTAAGGTATCGGGTTTAGTCAATACTGCATTTAGTCTCTTGGTTACTGTAAATAACTTAGAACAAAATCTTGTTGCTTTCTCATTCAGTTACTAGTTGAAAATTCAAATTTCTGTTTTTAAAAGTCTTCCATTTCCATGGGGATTGTATCACTCCTTGGACAGCTTTAGCATTTTACAGCTAGCCTTTTCTTTAAACACAAGTTAAATAATGATGAACAATATAATTTAAGAAAGAAAAAAAGTCTCAACAAGTCCTTGTCACAAGTATTGTGTACTGGCTGCCATGCTATAGGAAGGATATTATTAAATTGGAAAGGGTCGCAGAAAAGATTTACAAGGGTGTTACAAGGGACTGGAAGGTTTGAATTATAAGGAGAAGCTGGATAGGCTGGGACTTTTTCCCTGGAACTTAGGAGGTTGAGGGGTGACCTTACAGAGGATTATAAAATCATGAGGGGTATAGATAAGGTGAATATCAAAGATCTTTTTCCCAGGATAGGGAAGTTACAAGCTAGAGGTCATAATGTTAAGGTGCGAGGAATAAAATTTAATAGGGACCTGAGGGTCATGCATATATGGAATGAACTGCCAGAGGAAGTGATAGATGCAGATGCAGTTACAACATTTAAAAGACATTTGGATAGATATATGAATAGGAAAGGTTCAAAGGGATGTGGGCCACATTGGGATTAGTTTACTTTAGGAAACCTGGTCAGCATGGATGATTTGGACTGAAGGGTCTGTTTCTGTGCTGTATGATTATGACTGTATTGGAATATTGCAAAGTATTTCACTGAGAAAATAACTAAGTACTAAGCAGTGGAAGAATGATGGATTGCCTTTTGCCAAGGGCAAGGTGGAAAGAGGGATGTGGAGAATGAGCCAGAAGAGTGGAAGGCTTGGGACAAATGGCAGAACTATTTGAAATAAAGTCATGGAAGGTAGGATTTGTAGATTAGGACACCCTATATAGAGGATATAATGGTTAGAAAGGCACGTGGAGAGATAGGAGTGAGTTTTAAAAGCAACAGAAACATATGGTGGTGAAGCTTTTGATGAACTGTATTTTAATGTGCGCAGAACTCATAACCTGACAAGGAAATGATCAGAATAATGGCTACAGGCACAAAGACACAAAATAGAAGTTTCAACAATATTGAGGTCTGATGGGGTCAGAGTTGAAAATTTTTAGACAGATTTGGGAAATAAACCTCAAAACTCAGCACAGAGGTAGAGAGAACAGTCATGTAGCATCATATTTTGCTCACTCTGAATATGTTAAGGAAGAGGACAAAGTTGGACTAAACTTTGGTGGATGCTGAGCAGAATAACACATAAGCAACCAGATCTTTGTCAAAGAAAATTCTCAGTCAGTCATTCATTAAATAACTAAATGGTCAAGTTGGCATGAGTGGGACAAAGAAATTGAGAAGTGTTTTAAACAGCTGCATGGTTACAGCACAACTGTTCCATTCCTCAGATAAAAGCACCATTTATAAAATAATGGAAAAAAGGACCAAGATGGAACCTTGGGTCCATCATCATGGGGAGGAAGGAGATGCAACCATTGTAGGAGAGGTACATATGAAGCTATGACAGTGTCAGAGGTAAACTAAAAAGGAAGTGGGAGAAGGTTAGGATGTTAAACACATGGAGGAGGAGGAGCAGGAGGGGAAGCAATAGCACACTATGATTGCAGTCACAAAATAACAATGAGACTTTAACCAGTCTTAGTGCTGAGATTAGAATGGATATTTGAAAGCAAGGGTGGGAGAAGTAAGCACAAAGGCAGTG
The DNA here is from genome assembly GCF_021869965.1 of Rhincodon typus. Lineage (NCBI taxonomy): Eukaryota > Metazoa > Chordata > Chondrichthyes > Orectolobiformes > Rhincodontidae > Rhincodon > Rhincodon typus. The sequence continues at coordinate 41,990,938 of NC_063349.1, forward strand.
TTAGTTTTCACACGTGTTGGTAAGACACAGCCTTACAGCTCCACCACCTCTCCCAACTCCTCCACAGTCACTAAACTATCAAACTCATTATTCCACATCCAGTAGTACCTGAGCAGAAATTTCCTCTAATTCAATACCAGCAAGACCAAAGCCATTGTTTTCAGTCCACAATATTTTGTCTTTTATATTCCACCCTACAATGTGGTTCGTGCCTTTATTAATTCTCGTCTATACCCGAACTGCTTCTACCTTCTGGTTTCCAGAGCTGGTTTGCCCTCAATATTGCGCTAATACCATCAATATTTAACAGAGTCACCCATCTGCCTTTTCCTAGCTTCCTGACCTTCCTAAATGTCATATTCCCCTCTAATATTCAGGTCCAAATCTCGATCAGCCTACAATTATGTCTCTGAAATGGCTATCCAAATGTACTTGCTTATTTCTATTTGCATTCATAGTTCATCTGTTTTGTTTCAGATGCATTCAAATACAGAAGTTTCAATTTTGTCCTATATTTGTTACCTCCAGCATTATCTGTTAATTTATTCTTAGACTTTTACTCTCTATCCCTTCCTGTCACTGCTCATTTACTAGTTCCCATATTAATTATTTCCTTTCTTGTCTCATCTCTACTGTTTTATATATGTTTCCCAAATGTGATCCCTCACCCCACTACTTCATTTAAAACTCTCTCTACTTTGTAATTAATGCAGCTCACTAGAACATTGGTCCCAGTATGGTTCAGGTGTAGATTGATCCAATGGCACAGCCCACACAAACAGAAAACTCATTTCTAATTTACCAGTCTTTGAGCCACCGATTCATTCCTCTAATCTTAGTCACCCTATGTCAACTTGCATGTGGTTTAGGTAATAATTCAGGTATTGTTACCTTTGGGGGTTCTGCTTCTTAATTTAGTGCCTAGCTCCTCATCCTGACTATACAGCATTTTGTTCCTCATCCTGTTTACAATGTTGGAATTTATGTGATGACTGGAACTTCCCTTTCCCACTGTACACTCCCCCCTCAATCCTGAGCACTCATTCTAGACCCTGGCACCGGGCAAGCAACACAGCTTGTAGACTCTTCTTCATTCCTGCAGAGAACAATGTCAATCCCCCTTACTCTACTGACCCCTATATTTCCACAACTAGATTTATTATTGTCCCCCACACTTTAATGGCTTCCTGTACCACAGTGCCATAGTCAGTCAGCTCATCTATGCAGCAACTCCCTCTCACTTTCAAACAAGCTGAAAGAACCTCAAGCCTATTGGACAATTGCAAAGGCTCCTATAATTCTGTCCTCTTGGTCCTTCCATCTGCCTTAGCTGTAGCCAGACTCTCCGGTCCCTGACCACTGGCTAAGTCAGGAGACCCTATCCTAAAGGGTGTGACTGCCTCTTGGTACAATATACCCAGGTAACTTTCCTTCTTGCAGGCGTCACAGTGTCTGAATCTCCACCTTCATCTCAATGACTAAGTTGAAGCTCCTCAAGCCACAAACAATTACTGCAGATGTAATTGCCCAAGATCACATTGGAAACTAAGAGTTCCTGCATGCTGCAACCATGACACATCACCTGCCCATCCATCCCTAATGTGCTTTTATTAATTATTGTATTAATTTTTTATGAATCAAAGATAAACTGTTACACGTGGAAAGAAACAGCAATAACTCTGTCTGGAATTAACTATTAAAAGGACAAGCGCAAGCTTATTCAGGAATTGAAGCAATTAGCCATGTCTGGGAGAAGAAGGAGTCAAAACTACATGAACTAAGTTGTTTTGACATTTGTTTGATACCACAAGGATGACTGATTTCCCTGCAGAAGAACTTAAGGAGTTAATCACGGTAAAACTGTGTTTTGAAACAGACAGCTAACACCCAACATAATAAAGGAACAGAGGAATTACTTCTGATAAAGAAGCAAGTTGCAGACTCAAGGACTCCAGAAGAATAATCAATATTTTGGATGAAAGAATCTAAAAATCATCAATAATATCACTCCATAGACCTGAAGAACACAAATCTGTATGAAAAAATCCAACACCAGAACAAATCAGCAGCAGAACTTCAAAGAACAGCACTGCAAAAGGATTAAACACAGGACACTTCCAGAGACAAACATTGTGGATTAGAATTGTAGCTAAATTCCACCATCAATGGGGTAATAGGCAAGTTGAGTTGTGAGGTTTAACTTCATTACTCGAGGGGGTTGTTTTGGTTGGTGCATGCAATTAAGTTTAAGTCATTGTTTCAGTGCTTGATTGCCTGTGAGATTTCTTAATAAGTATCCGAATTAAAGGTAGCTTGCGGTGATTCACTCACAACTATATACATATTATATATTAAAAAATTTTACTAGCCTTTCCATCAGCTCACATCCCATTTTAAACCTTTAGAATAGAATAGGCCTTAACCACTTATCAGATACTCACTAAACAGATTACTGCAGGGGGAGAAGCTACGAACCTATTCCTACAGGGTGAAAAAGAGAGAGAAAACAAAGAAATAAATCCTTCCCCTAATTCCTTTGCTCACAACTCTGTTCAAAATCACACACAGTGCAAACTTGCACACAGAAGCCATCATTTATTGTCTTTGCGTTAGCTCACTTCCATGTAGAGAAAACTAGTTTCCTTCATTAACTAACTTCAACTGCTATCCTGTTTTGACATTAAAATTCTAAACTTTGTTTTCAAATCTTTCCATAGCATCACTGCTCCCTATTTCTGTCATCTCCTTCCATCCCATAATCCTCTTGAGATATCGGTGTCCCTCTCATTCCAATTTAGTGCTCAACCTATTGCTTAATTGCTCAACCGTTGGTGCTGTGCTTTCAGCCCAAAACTCTAAATAACATTCCTAATGCCTCACTTTCCAACTTTAAGATATTACTTAAAATCAAGTTTTCAGTCATTTGACCTAATACCTCCTTAGATGGTTCAGTTTCATAATGTTGCTCCCATAAAAGCCATTGGGATATTCCACTACATTAGGAGGGTTATATTGTAGAAGTTGTTTCAACAAAGTCATTCAAGTGGAAGATAAAAAGAAGACCATGGTTAAAGAGGATGGATGGATCAAAGGTAGTGCTTTTGAGGGGAAGAACGTTATAGTCATCTTGAATGATGAGAGTCTGGGTGTCGCTAAGATATGGTAGATTTGATGATGCCAGAACACATTGAACTGAGCAAGGAGCAAACTAAATAAATCTGATTGACATGAAAAGCGGTATATTAAATCTCCAAAATCTTTATGGAAAGTGGTAGAAGCTATTTTGCACAGCATATCAATAAAGAAAGCCATTTCCCAATTATTTACCAAAATGATCCGCCTTGCACAAGTGCTGGCAGTTTATTACATACATCAATATCAATGATGTGCATTAACCTGCAGGGTTTACTCTAACTGAAGGATTCTCACCATTACAGAATGCTCACATCTATCAAAATTTAACATGTTCAATTACCTGCAATACATTCTGAAAAACTCAAGTCTTGAATTGAGAGAAAAGTCCTCTCAGGAATCTTGACATTTTCAAATATCTCAACATTCATGCAGGTTGAAATGGATACCACTAGAAGTTAGCTGGTGTTACATCCATGTGTTTTTAAATGAGTATACGATGGTCACTAAGATGTCCAAGTATTGAGTATTGGCCAAGCCCATCACATCAGTAAAAACAAATAGAGAGGCTTCCAAGACCAGTGGCTCTCTGCACATCGTGTGAGGGTCCCAGCCCCTGTTCGAGCCTCACGTTGCAAAATTGGGCTGCTGTGAAACTAGCTGACTCTGGGTAAGCTGCAATCAGGAAATATGGTCTCCAAGGCATCTTTATAAGAACCACAGGAGGTTGTCACCAAAAAGTTTTTAAAAAGTAGTTACAAACAAGATTACTTTGTAACGCAGTGCCGAAGACTGTTCCTGGTTCCAGTCACTGTCTTCTTCCAGGGAGGAGACATTTGTACGAGTGGGGGAGGGGAGGGTCATTTTTCCTCTTTGATTGCCATGCTAAAAATATGTCCTCAAGGGACTTTATAATGAAGAATAATATATTTAAAAAATCATCTTCACTCAGAGCCTTAAACAATCTCTGCATTGCCAACTATCATTGGTGTTAACAAGAACTACAACAAAAAAGTTGTCCTGGAAGAAGATGATTCAAGAGTAAACTCACAATTAGTAATAATATTTGATATATCTGTACATTTTGCCCTGTCTCCACTGTCCTGTGGGCAAGAGCATTCCAAAGACTACCAACTTAGCGGGAAAAGAAATCTCGTCTATGTCTTAGATGGGAGATTTCTTTACTCTTTTCGAATTTGGAGGTATCCCACATGTTGGGGTTTTGTAAATACTTGTGTTTTCCAAGTGCATATTTTGTTTTCTACTGAGGGTAACCTAATCAGTGAACTAATTGGCACTTGATATATCCTTTAGATTTCTTGACCGAGATGAATTAGAAGCTGACATGCAAACATTAGAGCTTTCCCAGCCCATGCCAACAGCAAAAAGATTTTAGAATGAGACCTGGAGATTACAAGGATGTAGAGTTGCCAATTATAATCTTAAAAGGCCAGCAAGAAAGCATGAAATTCAGTACAATTGTCAGTCTTGGATGGCAAGTTATCATACTAAATTAAACTCTTTCTTTAGAGTCTTAGTCATAGAGTCATATCGTACAGAAACAGACCGTTTGATCCAACCAATCCGTGCTGAACAAAATCCCATACTAAACTAGTCCCACCTGCCTGCTCCCGGGCAATATCCCTCCAAACCTTTCCTATTCATCTTCTTATCCGAATGTCTTTCAAACATTGTAACTGTGCCCACATGCATCACTTCCTCAAGAAGTTCATTCCACATGCGAACCACCGTCTGTGTAAAAAAATTTGCCCCTCATGTCCTTTTTAAATCTCTCCCCTCTCATCTTAAAAGTGTGCCCTCCAGTCTTGAAATTTCCCATCTTAGGGAAAAAACAACTACCATTAACTCCATCTATACCCCTCCATTATTTTATAAACTTCTATAAGGTCAACCCGCAACCTCCTACCTTCAAGTGAAAAATGTCCCAGCCTTTCTAAACTCAATCATTCCATACCCGGCAACATCCCGCTAAATCTCTTCTGAACCGTCTCCAGCTTAATAATATCCTTCCTCTCACTTGGTGATCAGAACCGGACATAGTATTCCAGAAGAGACCTCACCAATGCCAAATATAACTTCAGTATGATTTCCCAACTCCTATACTCAAAAGGAACTGAGCAATGAAGGCATGTGTGGCAAATAATTTTTTGATCACCTTGTCTATATGTGATGCAAACTTCAAAGAATTATATATCTAACCCCCTAGGTCCCCTCTGTTCTACACCACTATGCAAGACCCTACCATTAATTATATAAACCCTACCCTTGTATGTTGTACCAAAATGCAATACCTCACATTTATCCAGATTGAAATTCATCTGCCATTTTTCAGCCCATTGACCAATTTGATCAAGATCTCTTTGTAATCTTAGAAACCCTCCTTCATTATCTGTTATGCCACCAATTTTGGTGTCGTCTGCAAATTTACTAACCATGCCTTCTATATTCTCATCCAAATCATTTATATAAAATGACAAAAAAAAAAGGACCCAGAACCAATCCCTGTGGAACACCGTTAGTGACAGGCCTCTAGTCCAAAAAGCAACTCTCCACCACAACTCTCTGTCTCCTGCCATTAGCCAATTATGTATCCAATTGGCAAGCTCACCCTGAATTCCAAGTATCCTAATTTTACTAATTTTACCATGTGAAACTTGTCGAAGGCTTTACTAAAGTTGAAGAGAGTGCATATAAAAAGAAAGTGTCTGGAAGGAAAATAAAGAGGGTTGAGGTGAAAGGAGCAAAAATAGAAAGGGTAGAGAGAGAATGAGTGGGATTACAAAGGACAAAGAGGCTTGACTGTTACCAACAGTTTAAAATTTTCTATGTTCCAATCTTATTTAACCAAATCAATATTCACAAAGAAAGTACTTCCTCTTCAAAAAGTGAAATGAAGCCTTTAAACTAAATTTCATTTATTTCAAATATCTATTGCCATAATCCATTGTTATCAAACTTTTCACGTCAGTAACACAAACATGAGACCGAGTCACAGGATAATGTTATTTCTGACTATGCAATAATGTTGGAAATATACTTATGTCATAATCAGATAAGATACTTAACAATATGTGAAGACAAATTGCTCAATACAAATTTCTCATTTAATCAGTCAGAAAAATGAAGGTCCGCCTTTCAGTGACAAATATGAATACTTCGGCATTTGTCTTTGTTATGCATTCGCTATGTTAAATATATATTCTGAAGGGTAAATCTATCACCAAGACAAAGTTTCTTGTTCCATTACAATCTGGCATGACTAAGCACACACAAATAAATCGAAGGCACACACTTTTCACACACTTTTACATTGAATACACGTGACAATAATTGATTCAATTCAATTCAATAAATCAATGATTGGCCTTCCCAAAAGTGTTATGTAAGAAAAAACAACATTCAATGAATTGAATATAAATGTAATAAACTTTTGTTAAGCATGCAACTTATAAATTATCAATATCGTTAAGGTGAAAGAAATATTACAAAACTACTTTTGAAATATTCTGATCTTCGATTTTGTTTCAACTTTCTGAAGTGTTTTGGAGATAGTGAAGTATTTGAAACTGGAATGACTCCTGTGATGTAAATATAGTAGGGTATTTGCTCATCGGTAGATTGCCAGAACAATAATGGTTTGACCAGTTAGCTTTCTTTCAGCAGCATGTGTTAATATTAGGCACTAGGAGAACTCTCCCTCCACTGGTTGGTGACCTTGGATATTAGCACCCAACTGAACAACAAGAACAGTCAAAAAAGATATAGAAAATAAATGTTTCATCTAAAAGACAAAATCAGTTGCATTGCAGGACTGTTTATATGCCACATTTGTTAGGCCAGATTTTGCACTCAGATACTGGAAATCCACAAATTATCATTCAAATGTAACTGTGCTACCTACTGAATTGTGTTTAAGGGCTACATTTTGGTGAGGCTCAATCAGATGGCATTACAAATGGGAGAAAATGAGTTTAAAAAATAACTGCACATATTTAACTTTGATTTTAGATGAGCTTGTTTATGTATCAGGCCAATCGCCATTGCTCCTGTGGTTTTGGAGTAGATCTGTAGCTCGGGTTGTGGGTGTTGAGGGTAGTTGGTTCGCCGAGCTGGTTTGTTGTTTTGCAAACTTTTCGTTACCGTGCTTGGTAACCTCCTCAGTGCAGCCCCCGATGAAGCGTCGGTGTGTTTTCCTGCCTGGTTTTTAAACTCTGGTGTCTGTTGAGATGGATTGCCTCACTTCCGGGTTTCCTTCGTAGTGGAATGCATATGGGATCGAGTTCAATGTGTTTATTAATAGCATGCTTTGTGGAGTGCCATGCTTCCAGGAATTCTCATGCTTGTCTCTGCCTAGACTGTCCCAGGATCTTGGTGTTGTCCCAGTCGAAGTGGTGGTTCTCCTTGTCCATGTGGATTGAGATGAGTGAGTATTGGTCGTGTCTTTTTGTAGCCAGTTGGTGTTCATGTACTCTTGTTGTTAGTTTCCTTCCTGTTTGTCCGACGTAGTGTTTCTCGCAGTCTCTGCAGGGGATTTTGTAGATGACATTGGTCCTGTCCATGGCAGGGAGTGGGTCTTTAGTTCGGGTGAGCAGTTGTCGTAGGGTTGATGTGGGCTTGTGTGCCACTCTGATGCCCAGCGGTCGTAGGAGTCTTGTGGCGAGTTCTGACGTGTTCCTGATGTAGGGTAGTGTGATGAGTGTGTCGGGGCGTGTAGAATCTTTCTCCTGCTGTTCTTGTAGGCATCTTCTGACCCAGTTCTTTGGATATCCATTATCCTTGAACACTTGGAAGGGGTATTCTTCTTCCTCTTGGCATAGTTCCATGTTGCTGCAGTGTGTTGTTGCCCGTTTAAATAGTGTTCGCACGCAGCCTCATTTGTGTGTATTGGGATGATTACTGTTGAAGTTCAGTACCTGGTCTGCGTGTGGCTTTTCTGTATACTTTCGTTTGCAGTTCCCCATTGGTCTTGCGCTCTACCATGATGTCCAGGAATGGGAGCTGTTTGTTCTTCTCCTCCTCTCTGGTGAGTCTTATTCCGGTGAGGGCGTTGTTTATAAGTTTGTGCGTCTCTTCTAATTTGGTCCATTTAACAATGACAAAGGTGTTGTCTACATCGCATATCCACAGTTTAGGTTGGATTTGTGGAAGGGCGGTCCTTTCCAGTCTTTGCATCACTGCTTCTGCTATGAATCCGGAGATAGGTGATCCCATGGGTGTCCCATTGATTTGCACGTATGTTTGGCCGTTGAAGGTGAAGTGGGTGGTCAGGCATAGGTCCAATAGTATTAGCATGTTGTCCTTGGAGATGCTTTCACTGGGGTCGTGTTCTTGTTCGAGTAGTGTTGTCATTGTTTCCCTTGTTAGTGGTATGTCTATTGATGTGAATAGGGCAGTGACATCAAATGATATCATGGTCTCTTTTATCTTTATGTCTTTGATGGAGTTGAGGAATTCTTGGGCTGAGTGGATAGAGTGGGGTGACTTGTTGACTAGGCACCTGAGTCTTCTTTGTAGTTCTTTGGCTAATCTGTGCGATGGAGTGCCTGGGTCTAAGGGGGACTTCTGGCTGGTGCACTTTAGGGACGCCGTAGAATGGGGTGTGTTGGTTCCTTCAGGTTTCATTTTTAAGAAGTCTGTTTTGTTGATCTGTCCTGTTTGTTTAAGTCTTTGTAGTGTGTGGAGGATTTTGTTGCCTAATTGCGGTGTCGGGTCAGTTTGTACTGGTCGGTATGTGTTCTTGTCGGTGAGCAGTGCTTGTGCCTTGGAGATGTAGTCCCTTTTATTCATTATCACTGTCATGCGCCCTTTGTCTGCAGGTAGTATTGTGATGTTCTTGTCCTTCTTTAATCCGTCCAGGGCTTGTCTTTCCCGTGTGTTGAGGGTGTTGAGTTCACTCTTTCTGGTTTGTGTCGGGACTACTGTCTGTCTTAAGGTTTACTGTGTTTCTTCGTTGATATTGTTGGTCTTGAGTGTGGCTTCCAGAGTAGCTAGGAATTCTGTTTTGTTGGCGTCCCTGTAGTTGTAGTTCAGTCCTCAGGTGAGAACGGCTTTTTCCATGTCTGTCAGTTTCCTGTCGGAGAGATTTCTTATCCATGTGTCTGTTCTGTTCTTGTCGTTTTTGTGGGTAAGTGTGGCTAGCTTGTCCTGCAGGGTCTGTCTTTTCTTGGCTCTTGTGGTCTGTTGGCTGATGTTAATGGCTCGTTCCATGTCAGTTGTCCAGTCTTGATTGGTAGCTTCCTGGAATAACGTTTTTTGGCACGTAATTTCTCTGTTGTATTTCTCGGTTGTGTGCGTCGTTTATCATTACCCTTACCATCTTGTGGCCATTTTGTTCTGCTGTTTTCCGGGCTTGTGGGTTGTTGATGGGTGGTTTGTTCTTCACACTGCATGGTAATACCTGGTTCCTGAGTCATCCATGTAGGAAGTAGAGTTGTTCGCGGGTTGTGCTCTCTCATTTGGCGTAGTTTTCCCATTTTTCTTGCCAATTTGAGCGTGTTGCACCCATAGGTCTCTAAGGTTTTGGAGTAGACCTGTAGCTCAGGTTGTGGGTGTTGAGGTTGGTTGGCTCACCGAGCTGGTTTGTTGTTCTGCAGACGTTTCGTTACCATGCTTGGTAACATCCTCAGTGCAGCCTCCGATGAAGTGTTGGATAAGATGCTATAATATATAAGATGCAATAGTAACCATCCCAGCACACACAAATGAAGCTGTGTGTGAACACTGTTTAAAAGGGCAACAACACACTGCAGAAACATGGAACTATGGAAGAAGAATTCCTCTTCCAAGTGTTCAAGGATAATGGATATCCAAAGAACTGGGTCAGAAGATGCCTACAAGAACAGCAACAGAAAGATTCTACACGCCCCGACACACTCATCAAACTACCCTACATCAGGAACACGTCAGAACTCACCACAAGACTCCTACGACCGCTGGGCATCAGAGTGGCACACAAGCCCACATCAACCCTACGACAACTGCTCACCTGAATTAAAGACCCACTCCCCACCATGGACAGGACCAATGTCATCTACAAAATCCCCTGCAGAGACTGCGAGAAACACTACGTCGGACAAACAGGAAGGAAACTAACAACAAGAGTAAAACACCACCTGGCTACAAAAAGACACGACCAATACTCACTCATCTCAATCCACATGGACAAGGAGAACCACCACTTCGACTGGGACAGGCTAGGCAGAGACAAGCATGAGAATTCCTGGAAGCATGGCACTCCACGAAGCATGCTATTAATAAACACATTGAACTCAACCCCATATGCATTCCACTATGAAGGAAACCCTAAAGTGAGGCAATCCATCTCAATGGACCCCAGAGTTTAAAAACCAGGCAGGAAAACACACCGACGCTTCATCGGAGGCTGCACTGAGGATGTTACCCAGCATGGTAATGAAACGTCTGCAAAACAACAAACCAGCTTGGCGAGCCAACCAAACTCAACACCATTGCTCCTGCACATTTTCAGCTGATAGGAGGATGCTGATCATTGTCCCCAATTCAGTATCACATAAAATTCCAACACCTTGCTGTCCTACAAATAGGCAGCCCTATTTTGTTGGGAAGTTGCAAGCCATCATATACCTTCAAAGACACTGATTCATGCAGAAACACAGTCCTATTGGCATCGTGGCCTTTCAGTACCTTGCTGAAATGTACGTTCAGCACGATGGAAATCAACAGGACAAATGTCAGAATATTTCATTTTAAGGGTATCTCTCCAATCCTCTTTGAAAAAACACACAAGTGACAGTCTTCAGCACAGGATATTGATTATTGAATAGGAGTTGGAACTCTGACCATCTTTAGCACACTGCACACACAGGCTCATTGTAGGAATATAATTATTTCTGTTTTCTTGTCTGTTTGGTTTTATTTCACATCTGGGCAGATCCTCTCCCAACTAATGGAGTTCAAGTGAGACTGGTGAATATCAATTTTCATGTAGTGTTTCATAATTTGGAACTACTTGCATCTAAATATTATTATCGTCAGTGTTTGTACTGTTTACATATGTCTTGATATTCTTCCCCCGAAATGTAAATCAGAAGAGCCCAGCAAATGGATTTGAGCTAAACCAGTATCAATTTTAATGCTACTTCTGTAGGTTTCTTTTTAGTTGAACAACTGGGAAGAATTTCAAAAAACATAACTGTGTTATATTTTATTGAAATACAATTGTTTGAATGACACCAGGCTATACTAAAAAAAAGATAATTGATTATTTTGACAAGTTTACCTCCAAATTACTCAACCAAGATTTCTGTGGCATTTACTAGCATGTGTGATTAACCTTTTTCTTTAAAAAAAACCGTAGCATCAATTATTAACTGTTTTTTTAAAAATGAATTGGCTTGGAATATTGTATAGCTGCACTTTATTCATACATTACTTCATCAATTAAGTGCATCCTGGATTTGATAACTACACCAACCTATGTAAATCAATACGGACAGAGATTTTAAAAGGTTCATCGTTTCAAAAGACAAATTACTTGTTGAATAAAGTCAGGAAGCATCTTTAAGCCTTTGTTCCATTAGCTGTTATTCAGACAAAACAAAACTTTTACTGAAGAAAAGCTTTGCATTTATAATGTACCGTTGAGGACATTCCAAAGTGCATTGCAATCAATGAAGTACTGTTGTAAGGTAGGCAGCCAATTCTTGAACGAATAACTTATGGGTGATGCTTTTTGATTGGCAAAGGGCGGCCAGAACACTGGGAGAGCTCACTCCTCATCGAATAGGGCTGTGGGATTTACCCACCTGAGGGGCAGAGAGAACTAGGTTAAACATCTTATCCAAAAGACAGCACATCCTTAGTCCCATATGGTAGTCTAACTGGGATTGTGCGTTCAAATCTCCAGAGGGGGACTTAGAGATCAGACAATTGCCACCAAAGCACACGATGGTACCTATCTATTGTACAGTTAGGTAACATTAGTAATTACTAATCGTATATTGACCTCTGAATTATCTAAAAGTTACTGTATCTTTTCCTGAAAGTACAATTAATATATTTAAGAAACTGCACGCGCTAAATAAGATGCTGTGGAACATAACTGCAAAATGCGTACAACATCGTTAAACGTTCATGTCCGTGGGTTTATTTTAAGCCTCTTTAAAGGTGACACAGCAACAGCTCACTTTACCTTAGGGTTTCGAATGAGTTGTTGTTCGTCATAATGGAGCAGCGCTATGCTGTTAGTTTGGGAATTGTTTACGAAGATCTGGAGACAGGGATAGAGCGACGTGCCTTTGCAATCCGCCCCACATGTGAAAGTGCACTCAGACATCTCAGCGATTTGCCGCAGCGACAGCACCGTGCAGTTAGCAGCCTTACACCGCATGTTGTTCAGCGTGGGGTTTAACCAGCAAAAGCCAAGGATGAATAAGGAGACGATGCCGGAGACTATGAGGAAGAAGCCGAGCCTAATGCTTTTATCCTCGGCCTCGGAATACTTATAAGTGACCCTGAGCTTCGCCATCAGATGGCGACTCGCTCGCCCTGAGGAAGTTCTCAACACATCCACAATCTAGTGCAGGCTTTAGCCCTGGGCAACCGCTTCAAAAACTTTCCACAGTTCAGCCTCGATAACCGGCGGCTAAAACTCTTGAATAACTTCGTCGCTGTTGCAGAGGAAGCAGCCGCATTTTGTTCGCTTTCTTTTTGGGAATGTAAAAGCTGCGTGCGACTTTCACTCTCGCCCCGATGCCGCTCTGCAAAGCCTGTCAGTTACATCTGGATTAGGTAAGCTTCTTAGATAGAAATAGCTCACAGCTCTAAGCGGCTGCTGTTTACTAACTGCTCTGCTAAGGAGCATATCTGCCAGACTGAGCTGCCAGGCAGTGGGAGGGTCTCTGTGCTAATGATGCCCCTGAGGAACTGGCAGATGGCATTTCTGGATCCGCCTTTGGGTGACAGAGACTCCCCATTACAGAGTAGGACTGTAGTACAAAGCATTTCCCTGCGGACTCCAGCCTGGACGTGTTTTACTAACAGAAGCCGATGTCCCAATAGGACAGCATTTAAACCAGAAATAAGTTTCCGATTTATAGCATCCGCAGTTCTTTCGGTTTTCGTTCCGTATTTAATCCGTCCTTCCTATCAACCGTGGACTAAGTATTAAAGTTCTCTCACTGTCCGCAACAGAGCACGTTAGGTTCATTATATGATTGGGGAAGGCATGTCACAGTCACATAATAGAATTCTAAATAGAATCAGAACTTGCGCTAATGTAACTGATACATTGATCAGATGAAATATATAAACTTGTGAATAAGGATGCTATCGTGAGTTTCAAATATAAGAGTCTGAAAGAATCTTTCAGTTGCAGAAGTCATTCCGAGAGCTCCATCAATAACTTTCCGCTATATTTACCTGGCGCCCATCTCCTTTCCCGAGGTGATCCTGTAAAATGTAAAACCAGGGCAGCAGCACGTCGCGAAGAAGCGGCGGAGACACAGAGACACAGAGCAGTCCATTTCATGTCCACGATCTGTTTACTGAACCTGGCCCAGCAGAAAGCGGCTTTCCTTCCCTCAAACATTTTTTTTTCCGGCCTGTGTATAAATCACATCGTGACGCTAGGGCGCGTGGAATTATTTGCAGTTCCTCCAATTCCAATCTGGGCAGTCCGATAGCATCAAGGAGCGCCAGAAATCGCGGAGATTTGTAGCACAGTTTGCGCCCTGCAACAGCGGCAGTAGCGATGAATTTCCATTGTATAATACTGCCGCCAGGGCACAGCCTAACGCCCATGGTGTCTCCAACAAATCACCCTGCTGGGTTTTACGGAATTTACTCACTGAATGCTGCAAAATGTTTGCAAGGCTGAAGGACAGTGTGTTTTTACCTCCAGCTTCATTTGGAGAGGGGGAACGCTATTCCTCGTCTCGAACCCCTTCGTGGTCACAAAGCCACCCAAGAGCCCGCCTCCTGCTTGAGGCTAACGGGCTGCCACCGGCATTTCAGTCAACTTCATTCCCGCAACTACTATCACCCACCCCATCTCTCCCAGCGCCAGGGGCTGGGGAAAAGAGAGGGGTAGGGGAAGGGGTGAAAGAGATGGGGAGAGGGACTTGCAGAGATTTGGGGGGAGGTTGTGGTGGCTATTGAAGGCACGGCTGCCAAACGGCGGCGTGATTCAAACATGGAGATGGCTTAAGAGGCCAGAAACCTCTTGTAGGAGGTTACACTGTTGGACACGGCTCTCTTCTGGTGTCAACAACAGCATCGGGCTTAAA